>NC_133327.1:686602862-686902862 GCF_042186555.1 Aquarana catesbeiana | reverse complement strand
GGAAAAGCTCAGCGTAGAAACTCACTGATAACTGAGCATGTGCAGAACAGCCAACACTGATCTGTAAAATCCCTAGCTGCATTGGGGACTTGGGGACATAGACAGAAGGGGGATGATAGAGAGCAGCAGGATTAACCAGATTTTTTGCAGAATACAGAAAATGAATCCCATAGTGACTGAGTGAGTATGGAATACACCATTTATTTATTGTTTTTTTACGATGCGGGTTTAGTGACAGTTTAAGAAAGAAAGATATTTTAAACAAAAAAAGAGGAGAGATATCTGGTCCCTAACACTTGCAGGGTGCCAATTATTTATAGCATTCCAAAAATACATAAGGAGGATAAACCTTGACCTCCAGGACGGTGAAATGGTGTAGAATCAGTAAAGGAAAGATTAGGACAATACACAGATGTGTTCCTGCAGCCAGAAGTACGAAAAACTTGAGCCTTCGTAAAAGACACAAAACACATTTTACGGTTATTGGAACAAAGAGAAGATACAGAAGATCTGATACTAGCACCAGCGGATGTGGGATCCCTGTATACCATCATTAATCATGGTGATGCCGGCTTAGACCCAGCCAAATGGGCTTTGGACGAGAATACCACAAAAAATAGAAAACAAAAGAAGTACATCAGAGAGTGTCTAGAATGTTGCTCGGGACGTGGCTATTTCTGGTACGATGGTGCATGTTTTACTCAAACCACAGAGCATCGATAGGAGCCAAAATTGCGCAAAGTGTCGCAAACCTGTTTATGGTCCAATGGGAGGAAGAAGCCATGTATCCCCAGAGGCCAAAAGAACGAGTTTCTAATTTTCGTTTTATAGACGATATTATGAAGCTGAACAGCAACCAGAAAAATATTGTCCTTTCTTGGGAAATAAACCCGGTAAAGATAATTTTTTTGATGGAGTAGAAATACTGGTGGAGAAAGAAAGGATAAAAACATTTACCTATTTCAAGGCAAGAGATAGAAACAGCTATATATCGATCGACAGAGTTGTCATCACAAAAGTTGGTTGATGAATATACCAAAAGGACAGCAATTGAGGCCGAGGAGAAACTGTACAGAGAATAAACAGTGGTGAACCTTCCCAGGAATGGCTGGTCTACCAAAATTACCAAAAGAGCACAACAACGACTCATCCAGGAGGTCATAAACAGTGGCAGCTGGTGCTCCATTTTTTTTGGGGGGGGGGGGGTGGCAAACCACCCCCCCCCCCTTTGCCAGGTCCGCACTTACCCCATCCAGATTGCGGGCGGCTTCCCTGGCTTCTCCTCCCGGCCAGTCCGGTCTTTAGAACCGCTTCCTGTCCTGATTGGCAGGAAAACAATAGCGAATGTTGATTCGCTAATGTCACAAGTGGATAGGCTCGGGGGACACAGAGCCCAAACTTTTTGAAGCCATTTAGATCTTCAGACTCTAATCATGTGCTTAAAAAAAAAAAAAGCTTGTAGAAATCTATGCGCCCACTGCCCCGCATGGAGATTAGGGGCCGGCGTATGGAGATTAGGGGGGCGGCACGCATGTGGTCCATATAGACCAGCCATTGCTGGTCATAAAAGAACCCAGAACAACATCTAAAGGCTTCACTTACCTGAGGTAAGGTTCATGATTCAACAGATAGAGGCAAAAATGGTGTCCATGGGAGAGCTCCAAGGCCAAAACCACTGCTGACCAAAAAGAACACAAAGGATCATCTCACATTTGACAAAAAAACATCTGGATTATCTGGATTAAGACTTTTGGACAAATATTCTGGGGACCGATGAGACAAAAGTTGAACCTTTTGGAAGGTGTGATTCCCGTTACAATCTGGCATGAAAACCTACACAGCATTTCATAAAAAAGAACATCATACCAACAGTCACACAATGGTGGTGGTAGTGTGGATGGCCTGGGGGCTGGACAACTTACCATAATTGATGGAACCATGAATTCTGCGCTCTACCAGAAAATCCTGAAGGAGAATGTCCGGCCATCCACAAGGCCAGGGTCAGTTCAGGTGGCATCTTTTTTTTGTGGCATCTTTGGCCTATATCTGTGGGTGAAATATTCTCTGGAAAAATGTCACTTATGAAGTCTGCTCACAGCATCAGAGCGAATATTTTCTGGTGGAGGACCTTGCTGGTAGATAAGGCCAGTGACAATATCCTCAAGAAATTTGAGAAAGGGGGGGGTCCTTCCAGGGCCACTGACAAGGCAGTACAGCCAGCCCTCCTACACTGGGTCCATCCGCTCAAAAGGGCCAGCTGTACTGCCTTATTGCTGACACCATTCCTCTTATGCCCCCCCCTCCCTTCTTGTCAGTTCTAGTATCTATGAGCCCCTACCACCCTGATATCCAGGACCCCTGTGTGCCCCCCTTCCACCAGCTGTTTGGGCTCCCCTGTGTGCCCCCCCCCCAAACGCTGCTAGATTCCCTCCTCTCCTGCCAGAAGCTGCTGAGAGCACACAGGGGGTTCATTATAGGAAGGAAAGTGGCGGGAAGGGCCAGTAAATACGTGATATTTACCAGGCCCCTTCCTTTCCTGGATGGACACAGTGAGTAATCTGTACTAATGGCTCCTGTGTCTATTGATCACTGAAGCATAGTAAACTGTGGTTACTAGGCTTCAGTTTGTGAATGAGCAGGAAGCCTCCGAGCGCTTCTAATCCATTCATCTGTGCAGCTGAGGCTACAGAGAAAGGGATTGATTAATCTAGGTCCTCAGTCCCTTTCTCAGTGTCAAATGTGAGATATTAGGGGTCTGTTTAGCTGCCTCTGTTGCTATATGGGGTAGTGGTTGGTGGGCGGAAAAAGCGCAGCTCAACAATGGGACCAAGGATTCATTCACACAGGTACTCTGGCCATGAGAATTCTCTTCCCTTATCCCCCGCCAAACACAAATCCTCCTAAATCACCTTACCTTGCGCCCCCCCCCAAACTTCCCCTCCAAATACAATTCCTACTTCCTGCTGCCCCCCAAATTCCCACACCCAGCACAAATCCTCCCCCCCCCCCCCCATCTCCTTGTGGTGCCCCCTCACCTCACATGATGCCACAGCCGCCCCTCCTGCCCACCCCTTGTCCTGGCCCTGATTTCCACATATATCTATGGGTATGGGGATTTAGGGAGATTTGTGTCAGGAGGGGGGATGGTAAAAAGAAAATTTGTGCTAGGAGGGGGGATTGGGAGGGGTGTATTTGTGCTGGGAGGGGGGACTTGGAGAGTGTGGGGGGGGGGTGTAGTAGTAGTAGGGTGCTCACATTGGGTGCTCATGCATACGAATACTACAATTGTGCCGTATATGTTAGGTATTGATGCACACACCGCCAATCATTCTCCGCCATTCACTGGGCACTCCGCACTGAGCAAAAAGTGACAGTTCCCTGTGCTGATGATGTAGAATTTTTTTTCAAATGTCTTTTTGAAAGTTTCCACAAGATGGCGACCCAACAAAGCAAATGAACCGCTCACACTCTCCAGTATTGGCATTCAGGGAATATTCATTAGGGGATCAATAATGTGATCAGATGTGTAATGACCGGTCAGGTCAAGTTATAACGAAGACGTGTTTAACCCCTTAATGACGAAGGTTCAAGCAGATCTCAACGCCTGAACCCAGTGTTGCAACTTGTCATTTTTTTTTAGCATGGCCGGATATAAGGGGGTGCTGTGGTGGCCCAGATATCCATTATGAACCCCCCCACCCCCAGGCCAGTCCCCCAATTGACACTGTACCTGGCCGGCTGAGTTCCTTCTCCCATTCCCACACTCAGGTGCAGTGAACTGTGATCAGTAAAGTCCAGAAAGCGGACATGATAGACAGAGAGCGGGCTGAGCCCCCCCCCATCAGTGGATCACACAGGATCACTAGATCCCCCAACCCCCCCTCCTAACACATATCTCCCCCAATCCCCCCCTCCTTGAAAATTTCCCCCCTCCCCCCAAATTACCCTTCCCTGCACAAATATCCTCCAATCCCACCTCTCATCCCAAGCACTAAATATTGTTACGTCACCCCCCCCCCCACATTGTGTTCCTTGGCCCTTAAGTTCCACCCCCCCACCCCACACCCCCAGGATCGCTAGATTGAGGCTGTACACAGTTTGATTACCGGCCCTCTACGCACATTTCCTACTGCCGGGACATAAGCGGTCCTTGGAGGAGGTAGGGAGCGGGTAATCAAACAATACAGTCCCGATCTAGCAGTCCCGTGTGTCTGGGGTAAGGTTGCCACCTGTCCTGGATTCACCCAGACAGTCCAGGTTTTAAGACCTGTGTCTGGGTTTAAGTCTACCTGAAGCCCGGACACATCAGTGGCAGCCCCGCAGCACCAGTCCTCCTATCCCCCTCTTCCCTCCTGTTGGCTTCCAGTGCTTTTAATTATATTGGTAGGGGGGACACTTTAACTGGGGTACAGACTGATGTGGGGGGATTATACTGGGGGACAGACTGATCTGGGGGATTATACTGGGGGACAGACTGATCTGGGGGATTATACTGGGGGAGAGACTGACCTGGGGGGTGTACTGGGGAACAGACTGACCTGGGGGGGGATTATACTGGGGGACAGACTAACCTGGGGGTATTATACTGGGGGACAGACTGACCTGGGGGGATTATACTGGGGGACAGACTGACCTGGGGGGATTATACTGGGGGACAGACTGACCCGGGGGATGTACTGGGGGACAGACTAACCTGGGGGTATTATACTGGGGGACAGACTGACCTGGGGGGATTATACTGGGGGACAGACTGACCTGGGGGGATTATACTGGGGGGACAGACTGACCCGGGGGATGTACTGGGGGACAGACTAACCTGGGGGGATTATACTGGGGGACAGACTGACCTGGGGGCATTATACTGGGGGACAGACTCACCCGGGGGATGTACTGGGGAACAGACTGACCTGGGGGGATTATACTGGGGGACAGACTGACCTGGGGGGATTATACTGGGGGACAGACTGACCTGAGGGGGATTATACTGGGGGACACACTGACCTGGGGGGATTATACTGGGGGACAGATTGATCTGGAGGATGCACTGGGGGACAGACTGACCTGAGGGATGTACTGGGGAACAGACTGACCTGGTGGGATTATACTGGAGGAGGGAGAGACTGACCTAGGTGGATTATACTGGGGGACAGACTGACCTGGGGGATGTACTGGGGAACAGACTGACCTTTGGGGATTATACTGGGGGAGAGACTGACCTGGGGGATGTACTGGGGGACAGACTGACCTGTGGGATGTACTGAGGGACAGACTGACCTGGGGGGGATTATATTAGGGGACAGACTGACCTGGGGGATTATACTGGGGGACAGACTGACCTGGGGGATTATACTGGGGGACAGACTGACCTGGGGGATTATACTGGGGGACAGACTGACCTGGGGGATTATACTGGGGGACAGACTGACCTGGGGGGATTATACTGGGGGACAGACTGACCTGGGGGGATTATACTGGGGGACAGACTGACCCGGGGGATGTACTGGGGGACAGACTAACCTGGAGGTATTATACTGGGGGACAGACTGACCTGGGGGGATTATACTGGGGGACAGACTGACCTGAGGGGGATTATACTGGGGGACAGACTGACCTGGGAGGGTGTACTGGGGAACAGACTGACCTGGGGGGATTATACTGGGGGACAGACTGACCTGGGAGGGTGTACTGGGGAACAGACTGACCTGGGGGGATTATACTGGGGGACAGACTGACCCGGGGGATGTACTGGGGAATAGACTGACCTGGGGGGATTATACTGGGGGACAGACTGACCTGGGAGATGTACTAGGGGACAGACTGACCTGGGGGGATTATACTGGGGGACAGACTAACCTGGGGGATGTACTAGGGGACAGACTGACCTGAGGGGTATTATACTGGGGGACAGACTGACCTGGGGGGATTATACTGGGGGACAGACTGACCCGGGGGATGTACTAGGGGACGGACTGACCTGGGGGTATTATATTGGGGGACAGACTGACGTGGGGGGATTATACTGGGGGACAGACTGACCTTGTTTGATTTAATTATGCTCCTTAAGCTTCTCCCATTATTAACACAATTTGGCCCACTGTTCATCATGGGACGCTACATGCGCCGCAGTACTACTCAAAGGTGTCCCAGACCTTTTACAATCTATAGTGTATACTGCAAAAAAAAAAAAAGTCTGTGCACCACTGAAGTGTTCAGGTGTGGCTTGATGAAAAAGGTGGCAACCCTAGTCTGGGGTCAGGGGTGGAACTTATAGGCAGGGGGACACAATGTGGGGGGGTGGGAGGGGGGCATAGCAATAATATATGTGCTAGGAGGGGGGTTTGGGGGGTATGTGCTAGGACAGGCTATGCATAAGTGCTGCATCTGGGTGTTAAAGCACACACTTTTTTGTAGAGTTATGCGGGTGGCAACAGGTTAAAGTGGAGCTCCACCCAAAAGGGGAAGCTCTGCTTGTTTGCCTCCCCCCCCCCCTTCTGCTGCCACATTTGGCACCTTTCGGGGGGGGGGAGGAGGGGGAAGCAGGTATCTGTTTTTGGCCCTCCTCCTTCTTCCTCCACCGCCAGGCATGTGCTGTAAGGAACCGGGTGTGAAGCTGCAAGGCTTCGCTGGCGGTTTCCCTTACAAGCAATGGCGGCGGCAGCACCCGAGAGCCGACTAAAAAATCAGCTGGGGTGCCGACATCATGGGATCCCTGGACAGATCAGTGTCCTAATATAAAAAAGTACAGTATGTGTAGATGCTGACTTTTAATTTTTGGTGGGGGGGGGGGGCTCCTCTTTAACTAACACTGTGGTACAGGACACTGATATACAGGATCTACAACTTTCCTACATGTGGTAGTATGCTGAAATGGATTGGCACCAGGAAAGGAATATTGCGGTTAGTATTTGATACCATTTTCTGTAATTGTTCATCCACCAGCAGCATTTCCATCTTTCTTCACTAGATGGCACTACAGATTTACAGAACAATTCTAACCTTTTATATTACCCATTTAACTACTTCCAGTCCTAATCAATTCTCACATTCCTCTTCTGCATGTACTATATATGAACACCAATCTCTCTCTCCTCCTAGACAGTCCCCTCCCCCTACAGTTAGAACACACACTGGGAACACATTTAACCCCTTGATCGCCCCCTAGTGTTAACCCCTTCCCTGCCAGTGACATTTATACAGTAATCAGTGCATTTTTATAGCACTATAGTTTTACCCACCATTTTTTCCTGTTCAACACCGTGCAACTTTAACTGGTAATTGCACTGTCATGCAACACTGTAGCCAAATGATATTTAGAGCGTTCTTTTCACACAAATAGAACTTTCTTTTGGTAGTATTTGATCACCACTGGATTTTTTTACTTTTTTATTACATAAACAAAAAAAAAAATGCTACCCCCCCACTTTCTGTCTTTGGTAGCACATTTTTCATATCATTTTTTATTTCTCTTGCAGTGCAGTTGCTCATGTGTCTGAGCTTCAGAATGTGGAAAGCCACGGTTCCCGCAGAAAAGAAGCACCTTGAAGAACTGATAATGGACTAATAGTTGTCCAGGGTTGGACAAAAAGGGGGAAATGAGCACATTGGTTTTGCTGAAATGTATGCTTTAGGTACTTTATAGTTGCCATCAGGGTTGCCAACCGCCAGTAAATTTACTGACAGTTTCTAAAAATCAGTGATTTTTTTTTTTAACAACTGCCAGTAAATATCAGGGGCTGATAATTTCATGCTGAGTTGACTTTTTAAGTGTAAATCAAGCAAATTATTTTGTTGTAGGTATTGTCAGTGTTTTCATATCATGTTTATATTGTTCAGATATTCACTGTGTTCGTTTTCCATAGGAGTTCTGTCATTTCTCAGGTTGGCAGTAAAAAAAAATGTGCTCCGCCAGTAAATTCTCCATGTTTTGTCAGTAAAAAAATGCTGCGGGAGGTTGGCAACCCTGGTTGCTATACACGTAGTTTCCTTTTTTTTTTCAGCATAGAACATAACATTTTGTTTTTCTAGGCATGTAGCCAGCTATGACCTTGGTGCTAGGTCCAAAGATGCGGGGCTTTTTTTTTTAAGAGAATAGGTGCAGGAACTCGCCCTCCGCATCCAACTCTCCGCCCCCAACCCCGTCGTTCCACGGGAAGAGAAGTAAAGCAGCGCCAAATCTGCGTATTGCTCAAGGCCCAAAAAGGCACAAAATACTACACTTAGTGCATAACACAGTGTTTAAAAAAGTGTACTCTGCATCGATGAGGTGTGTTTATCACAGAGGGCACAGAAAAAAAACAGCACAAGGGACAGTACTTGTATATCTCCCCCAATGTAACCATCTATCTATCTATCTATCTTCTTCCTCGCAGCACACCACTTCTTTCCCCCGTCCGCAGCACACCACTTCTTTCCCCCGTCCGCAGCACACCACTTCTTTCCCCCGTCCGCAGCACACCACTTCTTTCCCCCGTCCGCAGCACACCACTTCTTTCCCCCCTCCACAGCACACCACTTCTTTCCCCCGTCTGTAGCACACCACTTCTTTCCCTTGTTCCACAGCACACAACTTCTTTCCTCCGTCCGCAGCACACCACTTTTTTCCCCCTTCCTCAGCACACCACTTCTTTCCCCCTTCCTCAGCACACCACTTCTTTCCCTTGTTCCACAGCACACCACTTCTTTCCCCCCTCCACAGCACACCACTTCTTTCCCCCGTCTGTAGCACACCACTTTTTTTCCCCTTCCGCAGCACACAACTTCTTTCCCAAGTTCCGCAACACACCACTTCTTTCCCCCTTCTGCAGCACATCACTTCTTTCCCCCTTCCGCAGCACACCACTTCTTTCCCCCCTCCGCAGCACACCACTTCTTTCCCCCCTCCGCAGCACACCACTTCTTTCCCCCCTTCGCAGCACACAACTTCTTTCCCCCTTCCGCAGCACACCACTTCTTTCCCCCGTCCGCAGCACACCACTTCTTTCCCCCTTCCTCAGCACACCACTTCTTTCCCCCTTCCTCAGCACACCACTTCTTTCCCCCTTCCTCAGCACACCACTTCTTTCCCCCTTCCGCAGCACACCACTTCTTTCCCCCGTCCGCAGCACACCACTTCTTTCCCCCCTCCACAGCACACCACTTCTTTCCCCCGTCTGTAGCACACCACTTCTTTCCCTTGTTCCACAGCACACAACTTCTTTCCTCCGTCCGCAGCACACCACTTTTTTCCCCCTTCCTCAGCACACCACTTCTTTCCCCCTTCCTCAGCACACCACTTCTTTCCCCCCTCCACAGGACACCACTTCTTTCCCCCCTCCACAGGACACCACTTCTTTCCCCCGTCTGTAGCACACCACTTCTTTCCCTTGTTCCACAGCACACCACTTCTTTCCCCCCTCCACAGCACACCACTTCTTTCCCCCGTCTGTAGCACACCACTTTTTTTCCCCTTCCGCAGCACACAACTTCTTTCCCAAGTTCCGCAACACACCACTTCTTTCCCCCTTCTGCAGCACATCACTTCTTTCCCCCTTCCGCAGCACACCACTTCTTTCCCCCCTCCGCAGCACACCACTTCTTTCCCCCCTCCGCAGCACACCACTTCTTTCCCCCCTCCGCAGCACACCACTTCTTTCCCCCGTCCGCAGCACACCACTTCTTTCCCCCTTCCTCAGCACACCACTTCTTTCCCCCTTCCTCAGCACACCACTTCTTTCCCCCCTCCACAGCACACCACTTCTTTCCCCCGTCTGTAGCACACAACTTTTTTCCCCCTTCCGCAGCACACAACTTCTTTCCCAAGTTCCGCAACACACAACTTCTTTCCTCCGTCCGCAGCACACAACTTCTTTCCTCCGTCCGCAGCACACCACTTCTTTCCCCCTTCCACAGCACACCACTTCTTTCCCCCTTCCACAGCACACAACTTCTTTCCCCCTTCCGCAGCACACAGCTTCTTTCCCTCGTTCTGCAGCACACAACTTCTTTCCCCCGTTCTGCAGCACACAACTTCTTTCCCCCGTTCCGCAGCACACAACTTCTTTCCCCCCTTCCGCAGCACACCACTTCTTTCCCCCCTCCGCAGCACACCACTTCTTTACCCCGTTCCGCAGCACACCACTTCTTTACCCCGTTCCGCAGCACACCACTTCTTTACCCCGTTCCGCAGCACACCACTTCTTTACCCCGTTCCGCAGCACACCACTTCTTTCCCCCCTCCGCAGCACATCTCTTCTTCCCCCCCCTCCGCAGCACATCTCTTCTTCCCCCCCCTCCGCAGCACACCACTTCTTTCCCCCCTCCGCAGCACACCACTTCTTTCCCCCCTCCGCAGCACACCACTTCTTTCCCCCTTTCCGCAGCTTACGACTTCTTTCCCCCCTCCACAGCACACAACTTCTTTCCCCTCTCCGCAGCACACAACTTCTTTCCCCCGTTTCGCAGCACACAACTTCTTTCCCCCCTCTACAGCACACCACTTCTTTACCCCTTCCGCAGCACACCACTTCTTTACCCCTTCCTCAGCACACCACTTCTTTCCCCCCCTCCGCAGCACACAACTTCTTTCCCCCCCTCCACAGCACACCACTTCTTTACCCCTTCCGCAGCACACCACTTCTTTCCCCCGTCCACAACTTGCTAGTTCTTTCCCCCCATCTGCAGCACATCTCTTCTTTCCCCCCTCCGCAGCACATCTCTTCTTTCCCTCCTCCGCAGCACACCATTTCTTTACCCCCTTCCGCAGCACACCACTTCTTTCCCCCCTCCGCAGCACACCACTTCTTTACCCCGTTCCGCAGCACACCACTTCTTTACCCCGTCCTGCAGCACACCACTTCTTTACCCCGTTCCGCAGCACACCACTTCTTTCCCCCCTCCGCAGCACATCTCTTCTTTCCCCCCTCCGCAGCACATCTCTTCTTTCCCCCCTCTGCAGCACATCTCTTCTTTCCCCCATTCTGCAATACACCACTTCTTTGCCCCCTCCGCAGCACATCTCTTCTTTCCCTCCTCCGCAGCACACCATTTCTTTCCCCCCTCCGCAGCACACAACTTCTTTCCCCCATTCAGCATCACACAACTTCTTTCCCCCATTCCGCAGCACACCACTTCCCTACCCCCCCCCCCCTGCAACACACCTCTGTACCTCTGCCCAGAACTCAATTCTGCACCCCTGTCCACAGTTCACCTTAGCACCCCCCACAACTCACCTTTGTACCCCCTTTCAACAACTCAACTCTGCTTCCTCCCACCTGTCCCCCATCCACAGCTTACACTCCAAGTCCACAACTACAGCTTGTCCCTACCCCCTTCCACATTTCACTTTTGCACCACAATCCACAGCTCTCATCTCTTCTACCCTTCAACTTTCACCCCCTGCCACCTCTAAACAACCTGCCAACTTATGCCACTATACCACCTGCCCCCCCCCCCCCCCCACTACTCAGCTCTCACATTTCACAACCTCTCCCCCTTTCCAGCTCTTTCCTCTTCTCACAAATTCACCCCCCCTTCACAAATTCACCCCCACTGTGGTTCACAGCTGTCACCTCCCCCACTGATACCTCTGTGCACAACCACTCGCCCTCTCCCTTCTCCCTTTCCCTCTCCCTCCATAGCTTTTGCTCACCTTCTCTTAATAGCTTGTGGTGCAGCTAATAATGGTCTGTTGAGTGTGCAGGCTTTTTTACCAACACAGTGTGGTCCCGGCTCTTGTCCCACCCTGCCTCCCCTCGCTCCGCCTCGCCCCGCCACACCTCCCCTCGCCTCGCCTGTCAGACCTGTGTAGAACAGAGTCAAGGAGGAGTTTTAGAACACTTCACTCGGCTCTGAGCTACACAGGCAGGGCGGGACTAGGCGGGACAGGAGCCGGCTCTCGAAGCTCCAGAGAAACTTAAAAAATATGCAGTGGTCGCGGCGTGGGGACTTGGGGCACCCACTGACATATGTACTGCTCTACACATGTTCTCAGTGCCTGACACAGAAGCCGGTGGAGGAAGCAAGTAGTGCAAATACTTCCTCTACTGCCTTCTGTGTTCACTGATGGGATGGAGGGGACAGGGCTGCCAGAGGTGACGGAACGCCGTTCCGCCACGTTCCAGCAGTTCCTGCAAAGATGTATTGTCATAACTAGTGGATATGCGAGCTAACGTTATCTCTTAGCTGTACTAAAGCCATTCTAAAGTTTTTGAATAGAAGAGGGAACTTTCGCACACGATCTAACTGGAACGGGGGGGGGTCCACAACTTTCCACCTCTTATCCTGTTCTTGGATAGTGAACATCTACACATTCCATGGGGACAGAACACTGATTCAGTTTCCCAGCACTGTATCAGCATTCCATCTATCATGAACGAACAGGGGGCGGGGCTTTTTTACAGTGCAACAGACTGCATGACACAGCGGGGAATCACCCGCTGTTTTGGTTATCAAAGGTACAGCTGCAGATGGGCACAGTGAGGCTGCAGATGGGCACAGTGAGGCTGCAGATGGGCACAGTGGGGCTGCAGATGGGCACAGTGAGGTTGCAGATGGGCACTGTTTACCCAGTAGCTGCTGCATTTCCCACCCTAGGCTTATACTCGAGTCAATAAGTTTTCCCAGTTTTTTTGTGGTAAAGTTAGTAACCTCGGCTTATATTCGGGTCGGCTTATACTCGAGTATATACAGTAATTCCAGTTTCTTATTTTTCATTATACTATATTCCTGTACACTTTCTTATTTCTCACTTTGGTTATTTGCTCCACAACATCTTAATTCTGTGGTTCATGGGTTCTACTATATATTTTTGTTTTACTTATCCACATTTTTATGGGTACATACCATTTATTTTATTTTATATAACACAGAAATCCCATCAACAATCACACGAAACGTTTTCACACAATATATCCCATGGGGGACTGCATCTGTGCTCCTGGTTTGCACTTTGGCCCTTTCCTCGGCTTCCATGCCAGACATATCTTCTTTCTGGCCGACCCCGGCATGTGGTATTGCACGGTCTCAATCTCAGGACTTATGTGAGTATTCTCAGTTATGGCTAAGCCATTTTTGTCAATTACTTCTATCCTCCCAGTTGGTAGTCATATTAGATCACTTTGGTGATTTTTATCTCCCTTCAGAACATCGATGCACTTGCTCCTGATGAGTGGATTGGAGTCCACGAAACGCGTCGAGCCCATTTTGATGCATTTACTTGTTATCAACTATTCTAAGAGGAAACAGAAAAACAGGCGCCACTTGAGTAAAACTGTGTAGATTTAATAAACAAAGTGTATTAAAAAAACTCACATAGAAGTATCTTTATAGAGGCACGATGAAGTCCAATGAGAGCGTCAGTCTCCGTTGCAGCTGGCAGCACTAAACTCTTCCTGTGGAGCCGTAAGAAGCAAAGCCGGCGTCCTGTCCACCAGGGATTCTTCCGGCTCTCGGGCGGGAACCAGAACAAGGTCTGGAACGCAGTCAGCAGGTCTCAGGAGAGGGCTGGAACGTAGCGTGTGGCGGGATGACGTCACGGACATGATGCGATACGTTTCAGAGCGTGAAACGTGTCGCATCCTGTCCATGACGTCATCCTGCCACACGCTGGTGGACAGGACGCCGGCTTTACTTCTCACAGGCTCCACAGGAAGAGTTTAGTGCTGCCAGCTGCAACAGAGACTGACGCTTTCACTGGACTTTGTCGTGCCTCTATAAATATCCTTCTATGTGAGTTTTTTAATACACTTTGTTTATTAAATCTATACAGTTTTACTCAAGTGGCGCCTGTTTTTCCGTTTCCTCTTTCTATATGTTTTGGAGTTTGCTTCAACTCTCTCTGCAAGGCTGCCTTGGGTGCTAAAGATTGTCATCTCACACAAGAGCAAAACAGCTCAAAGGACTCTTGTTATGGACTTACATTTACGTTTATATACTACAGTTTGCGCCACTACCCTTTGTATTTTTGTATTAACTATTCTAGATGGTTTTAATTAATTTTTATCATACCTGATAAAATGTTAATTTCCCTGGGGGGATCATGATGTACAATTTTTATTGTGTTATGTCATGTTGGTTACAATTCATACGATGTGTATATTGATACTTCCTATGCTTTTATACATATGTTATATTGTTCTATTTATTATTTGGTTTACTAATAAATACACAGATGTTTATATGTATGTGAATTTGTATGGCTCCACCGCATACACCTCATTCAAAGTCCCAACCTTTCCCCCGCTTTTACTGCCAGAGCCGGTGAAAGAATTTTGTCTACTTAGGCGAAGGAGTATTTTGATGCCCCACCCCACCCCACCGTCCTCCTGCCACCACCATACTTCCATATTGTCCCAGTTTTGGTGGCACCTTTCTGAGATACAATCGAAATCCCGTGCAGCCAAACAAAGGGCCTGTTCACACGCACAGCGTGTTCCTGTGTGATTCATAGTGTGAACTTGCCTTTGAGACCTGGAGCCCAGTGCCGAAAAAAGTAACTCGGCTCCACTAACCTGGCGCTGGGGTGGGGGCAATTAGACATGTGCACTGACAAAAAATTTGTTTGTTTTCGTTTCATTCATTTTTTTGCTATTTCGGAAATTCGAAAATTCGGAAATCCGAAAATTCGGATTTTCGAATTCCGAATTTTCGAATTTTCGAATTTCCGAATTTTCGAAAAAAGCAAATAAAAAAAATGAATGAAACAAAGGAAAACAAACGAATTTCGAATTTCCGAATTTTCAAATTTCCGAATTTTTCGAATTACGAATTTCCGAATTACGAATTTCCGGACTTTCAGAATTCGAAAGTTCGGAAAATTAAAAAATTTGAAAATCCGAATTTTGAAAGAAAATTCCAATACCTATAGTTTAAGTAGTTATTATTTCAGATTTTCAGGTTTTTGAATTTCAGATTTTCATTCTTATTTTTAGATTCTCAAATTCCAAATTTTTGAATTTCCAATATTCAAATTCCCTTATTTCGAATTTCCAAATTTCCGAAATTCCGAAATTTTGAATTTACAAAATTCGGAATTCGAAATTCGGAAATCGAAATTTCGGAAATTCGAAATTAGGAAATTTGAAATTCGGAATTGAAAAATTCAGAAATTTCGGAATTAACGAATTTGACAAAATTAGTTAAAAAACGAATTCGGAACTAACGAATTGCACATGTCTAGGGGCAATTGCCCCAAATCTCTAGTGAAGTGCCTGGGGTCCCAGACACTCCCTTCTGTAGCAGCCAGCATCTCTTTGAAGATGGGGGGGGGGGGCAAGTAAGTTTGCAAAGAAAAATACTTGCAGTGTTTGGTGGTGGGGAGGATTAGAGGATACTGTATGTGCTAGGGGGTGTTTGGGAGGGGGAGGAGAAGGATTGTTAGACAAAAATCTGACCCCCCCAACACAAGTCCTCTCCCCTCCCAAAGTGACCCCTAGCACATACAGTGTCCTCTTATCACCCCCCCTTCCAAAATCATTACAAGCATTATTTTCTTCTTCGATAACTTGCCCCCCTTCCCTGTGTCCTCTCCCCTGCAAGTCTCATATTACTATCAGCACAGACCTCAGATCAGCAAGGGACATGGAGAGCTGTGTCCCCCCTCCTCCTGTCTGTGTATAATGTATAGAACAGCAGAGCCGAGAAGAAGGAGGGGCATTAGTCCGCTCTGCACTGTGTGCTTAGTTTGCCATGCTAGGGTGAGGCCGCGGTAGGGGGGGGGGGGGAGATGCTGGCTGCCATGAGGGACCTCAGACACCCACACAAGCAGCCAGTCAGGTGTCACACCAGAGCACCCCTGCTGGCAAGTCACTGGAGGTTTGATGCTGATTCCGAGGGTTCAGCTCTGGGGTTTGGATTTTACGCACCCTTCCCTTCTTGGCGCCCTCAGGCGGCTGCTTAAGCTGCCTATTGCTCGTGCGGCCCCGCCTACTGCTAGAAAAATACAACATTAGAAGGTACTCCTGGGTGGCCACCCAAAGATGTCATTGGCTGGCAGGAAGCTTCAGGATGCTGGATCCAAGGTGAGTAGTATATGTCCACTATAAGAACTATGAATCCCTCTGCTTCAGGCAGATGGGACCTGTAGTTTTTCCATTCACGTACCCTGGCTGTGTGGGGGGCGGAGCCTGAATGTAAAAATATACAGAACTCTGTAGGAAGAGGAACCCCGGCAATTCAGGTAAAAGTGGGGGGCATTTGAGGGTAGAGGGCTGCAGAATGGCACCATGTTCCATCATACACCCTGAATACGGATGTAACGTCAAGCATGGGTGTTAAAGGTTGAATTGTCCTTTAAAGCATAGCTAAACCAAGACCTGGCGATGAGATGAGGTGGGTTGCTTTAGTTTTCTTTTTTCTATTTCAGGGCTTTTCTTCCCCTTGGTGATCCTGCAATCACAATTCCTGTCCATGAGAAGAATTTGAAGAGGAAACAACCAGGACCTCTCCAATCCAGTCCTGCCTCCTCCAGGAAAAATGGTTATGGACTATTACGGTACCTCAAGAAAACGAACAGGATAAATAAAAATTTCAGTTTATTCAAAAAATAGACATATTAAAAAGTCCATATGTGGACATCAATGTGAATAGACAATAATATAGTACAAACATGTTTCACAGTAATGTTGATAGGGATAACAGTTTACAATGCCTGCAAAGGTAAGTGAAGGGCAGGTTTGTAAGTACTTGTGAACGTGACCTCGACAGTTTCGCGGTCAAGCCGCTTCTTCAGGAGTGTCCTGGTACAATTTCTAGAGAAGATGAAAAAGCATGGCATTGGAGAAATTACCCTCTCCCTTCCCCTTCCTTCCCTTCCCATTTCTTTTTTCCCTCCCCCCCCCTTCCTTTCTTTCTCCCCTGTTGTTCCTCTTGTTTGTTTGCATCAGATGCGAGAGATCCCTGAATTATCTGCAAAGAGATTCTTTATGTATCTTACAATGTTCTTGTTTATATGATGTATTCCACTTGCTTTGTTGTCTTGTAAAACACTGTATATTAAACATGTATTGTTATTGCTGTTATTGCAATGTACGTTATGTATGCTATGCAAGGTTGCGTACATCCATGCCAGCGAGAAGTATGTCACTCCCTGGCTGGGATGCAGTACTTCCTTGGTAATTTCATGCCCAGTTCAAAGATCGCTATTTGTTATGTTGTGCTTTCTGCACTCGCCTCCCTATTGAACGACGCGAGGAGTTAATTCTCCCCCCCCCGTATGGCAGGCTTGCGACTCTCCGGCAGTGGGCGGGGCTCCCTTAACAGGTGAGCTCAGCAACTGCTTCCCCACGATGACGCCGATGGCGTCATCAACATTGGAGCTACGCGCCTACGCTAGATTGATCCTCGCGCATGCACAGTAGAGGAGAGCCGGACCCGGTGACGGCGGCGGCTGACGCACACAGAGCCGCTTGTCTTCCGGGTTGGGGTGTATATAAGGCAGCGAACATGTCTGCTTGTATGGATGGCACACACACACCCAGACGGTCGCTACTAACCAGCAGACTAAAGTAAGTACCGTATATACTCGAGTATAAGTCGAGTTTTTCAGCACATGTTTTTGTGCTGAAAGTGCCCCCCTCGACTTATACTGGAGTCAAGCACTTTTCTGCAGCAGAGAATTTCATTTTCCGAACCGACTTTGGGGCCCCGTATCTCAGGGCTACTTTGTGCTAGGAACCCCAAATTTGGTGTGCAAACCCAGTGGAACTAGTACCACAACATATGGGGTTCCTAGCACTAAGTGTCCCCGAGATACGGGGCCCCAAAATCGGTTTCGGAAAATGTCATTCTCTGCTGCAGAAAAGTGCTTGACATTTTCTGAACCGATTTTTGGGGGCCCTGTATCTCAGGGACACTTGGTGCTAGAAACCCCAGCTTGGGTATTTTATGGTGCTAGTTCCACTGGGTTTGCACACCAAATTTGGGTTCCTAGCACTAAGTGGCCCCGAGATATGGGGCCCCAAAGTCGGTCAACTGTGTCCATCTGCAGCAATGTCATTTCGGGATCATTTGGGTTCAGTGACCCCAAATTTTGGCTGCAGCTAGGGGGCATCTAGGAACCCTTAACTAGCAAGTTTGAAGTTCGGGGGACTATGCTGCAAATGGGCACAGTGAGGCTGCAAATGGGCACAGTGAGGCTGCAAATGGGATTGTTGACCCTCTTTTCCACTTACGAGTAGCTGTGCATTTTCTCACCCTAGGCTTATACTCGGGTCACTAAGGTTTTTCCCATTTTTTTGTGGTAAATTAGGGCCTCGACTTATACTCGGAACGACTTATACTCGAGTATATACGGGTAACTAGCCTGTGTGAGGACGATTTTGCTATCTTCCCTATACTTTTCAAGCTACACTAATTTTTATGCCTGGGCGCACCTGTTCAGGTGCCCCTGGCTATAGCATCCCCTAACAACAATTTGAATATAATATCATACTCTCTTCTTTAAGGGCCCCCTGGATGGCATGCATATGTTGATACTCCTGTCCAAAGTGGTCACTGGTTATTAACCATCACCCTGGGTGTCAAAAATGTTTGATTTTTAAGGCTCCAATACAACACCGGTGGGTTATGCTCTCTGCCTTCATCTGTGATTACCACTTGTACCAATGTGGAGGGCTATCCTGACTTTCTGGCCACCGTCTCCTTTTTCCCCCTCCTATCCCTCCCTCCCCCCCCCATTCTCTTTTCTCCCTTCCCGTTCTTGCTTTTTCTCTTTGCCTCTATCATTCTGTTCCCCCCCCCTCCCCCTTTGCACTCATTATTCCCCCCCCTCTTTCTCCCCTCACCCCCCCCTTTTCTCAATGTCCCCCCCCCTCTTTTCCTTTCTCTTTCCCCACTCTCCTTCACGATCATCCTTACTTCATTCACAAAGGTGGCTTTCACTCCTTGAATTATAGATGAACCTTATATTCATAATTATATTATATTTTTTTTATTTTTACATCAGTATATATTGCCAGAACTCCCCCCCTTGCCCGCCCCCCGGGGGAACGCCCGGCTGAGGGCGTCTCACAAGTGTCGTTCCAGCCCTTAGGGGCAGTGATTGGTGAGTGCAAATACAAACTATTGATTAATTTCTCCAATGCCATGCTTTTTCATCTTCTCTACATATATTATATATTTTGTAGCTGTCTTTGTAATGTTGATTATTTCACCTTGTAGAAATTTGTACTAGGACGCCCTCCTGAAGAAGCGGCTTGACCGCGAAACTGTCGAGGTCACGTTCACAAGTACTTACAACCCTGCCTTCACTTACCTTTGAGAGCATTGTAAACTGTTATCCCTATCAACATTACTGTGAAACCATGTTTGTACTATATTATTGTCTATTCACATTGATGTCCACATATGGACTTTTTCATATGTCTATTTTTTTAATAAACTGAAATTTTTATTTATCCTGTTTGTGCTCATGAGGTACCGTAATAGTCCATAACCATTTTTCTGGAGGAGGCAGGACTGAATTGGAGAGGTCCTGGTTGTTTCCTCTTCAAATTCTTCTCTAAACACTTCCAAAGGATTATGGTACCCACTAATGATATACTACCCCTTTTCTAATTTTGTGGCATTTACCCTATAATTCCTGTCCATGGGTGGGCCATGCTCCATTCTTCCACTGTATCTATAGAGGGAAGCCATGGTGGCCACCTAGGCTGGACCTCCCTTGCATGGGGGTTGATGGTATTTTTGGGTTTACTTACGCTGTTATTTATTTTTTTTGTGTGTAATTTTCAAGGTTCCAATACATTTTACAAAGAACAGAAAAAAAAAGAAGAAGGTACTCCTTTTTAAAGTCTTGAAGGCAAGTGACAGAATATTGAATTTTTGTTGAAGTTTCCCTCCATGGTGATAGTTTGCCAAACGAGAAGTGAGGGAAAATCTGCACAATAGATGCACCGAGCAACATAGAACTGACCGAGGTTCTCGCATTCACTACTCTACTGTAAAAAGCATTTTTTTGTTTTTGTCTTTGCTACCGTTTGAGATTTTCCCTCAGTACCTTGTAAGGGTAGGTGGTATGCAGGTGACACTTCCTTCTTGTTCCCCTCCTTGTTGGGCACCAAGTGTAGATCACATAGGAGGCCTATCCCAGGGTGGGTTCTTCTAGGCAATGCTAGGCACCTTGGATAGGGGTCCCTGCTTTTACCATTGCTTGTGGGCTCCATTTTGGGACCTCCTACAGTTGGGCGATTGTTGGGATACAGCAGATGATGTTCTCTGTCCTCTCAGGCCTTGACAGGTAAAAGGGGTAACTTTTGTCTGACAAATTAGTTTATCTTTATAACCTTTAATGATTACTATTATTGTTCTCCATCATCACAGCATAATGTGTCCCTATAGTCCGCTCAGTAAATTGTTTTTTTTTCTTTTCCTCCTCTCAGTAAATAGGCGAGATCAACATCTAGAGAAAGGAAACATTCCACACTTCTGCTGAGAGCAAAGCTACAACTTGCAGATATTGTGATAAGAAAATTCTTTTCCAAATGCTACAAGGAGGACAAAACCTATTCCGGCATGCCAGAGGTGCCCTAAAGACGTTAAGAAATACTTTATGGATTGAAATGATGAGGGCCAGAATGAAAGTGGGAGGTGCTTTTCCCTCCAGAGTTTTCCTTCTAGAAAACACTCTTTCTGCTGCTTCTGATCTGTGATGACAATGTGTTTCTTCTCCAGCAGTATCTTCAAGTAAGGAAGTGTAACAAACCACACCCTCCCAAAAATACACAATCCTTTCATTATAGAGAAATTAGACATGTGCATGATGAAAAAATGTGTTTTGTTTAGATTAATCTAATTATTTTGTTTCATTAAATTCTGTTGATTCGTTCAATTCGTATTTGGGATTCGTATTCCAGTTCGTTTTATGTCTTTTACCTAATTACTTCAAATTTACCAATCTTTTTCGATTCGAAGCATTCATAACGATAAATTTTGAATCGGTTGAATCGATTTTTTGGGGGGGGGGGTTTATTCGAATGCAGCAAAGAAAAGTCTTCATCAACTGATTACAATGAAACACTCTTTCTGCTGCTGCTGGGTCACCACAACGTGTTTCTTCACCAGCAGCATCTTCAAGTAAGGAAGTGTTACAAACCACGGGCCTCCAAAAAATACACAATCCTTTCATTTATAGAGAAATTAGAAATGTGCATGGTGAAAAAAATTGTTTTGTTTAGATTAGTTAATCTAGTTATTTTGTTTTGTTAAATTCGGTTGATTCGTTCAATTCATATTCGGAATTCGTTTGTGTCTTTGTATGTCTTTTTCCTAATTCTCTTCAAATTTACCGATCTTTTTCAATTCAAAACATTTGTAACGATAAATTTAGAATTGGTCGAATCAAAAACGTTTGATTTTTTTTTTTCGATTCGAATGCAGTAAAGTGAGCAAACAAAAGAAAAATCTTCATCAAATGATCCAATGAAACACTCTTTCTGCTGCTTCTGGATCATCACAACTTGTTTCTTCACCAGCAGCATCTTCAAGTAAGGAAGTATTACAAACCAAGGCCTCCCAAAAATACACAAGCCTTTCATTTATAGAGAAATTCATCAAATGATTACAATGACTCTTTCAATCTCCTTTGTCTTAACAAAAAAAAAAGCATTATTTTGAAATGGTTACTCTAACAACACACACCAGTCTTTGATTCAGAAATATGTTTACAGTTCAAATTCAACTGGAATTTGATGTAAAATTAGATTCAAATTTCAATAAATTTTTTGAAATTCAGACGAATTTCGTTTTGTTATTCGGAGCATTCGGTAAACTTTGTTTATACTGTAATTCGGGTATTCGGATATATCCGAATCTCCGAACAACTAAATATTTGTCCAAATATTTACTCAGAATGAATGAACCGCACATGTCTAAGAGAAAATCAGGAGAACATTCATCAAGCTCTTCATACAAATTAGTTTATCTTTATAACCTTTAAATGATTCCTATTATTGTTCTCCATTATCACAGCATAATGTGTCCCTATAGTCGCTCATTAAATAGTTTTTTCTTTTCCTCCTCTCAGTAAATAGGTGAGACCAACATCTAGAGATTGGAAACATTTCCACATTTCTGCTGAGAGCAAAGCTGCAACTTGCAGATATTGTGATAAGAAAAATTCTTTTCCAAATGCTACAAGGAGGACAAAACCCATTCCGGCATGCAGAGGTGCCCTAAAGACATTAAGAAACACTTTATGGAATGAAATGATGAGGACCAGAATGAAAGAGGAGGAGCTTTTCCCTCCAGAGTTCTCGTTCCAGAAACACTCTTTCTTCTGCTTCTTATTAGGAGGGGGGAGGGGGGTTACCTGTTCTCATGTATAGGTGAAATGTTCTCATCATATACAGTCCTTGTTATTCCATTTGTAATAAAAAAAATACACTTTTGAAAAAAGCAAGTTTTTAGTTTATTTACTGAATAAGCTGTACTTTTATTTTTTCGAGCATAATACTATTATATACATTTCCCCTTCCCAGAGCAAACAAAATTACTTTAAATTTGTACAATTACTCCACACTGAATTTATTTTCAAATTTTTCAAAATTTCCATTTTTTTTCCAGAACAAAAACCTTTTTTTTCCATTGCCTTAAAATTTCATAAAATTTGACATCTCTACTTCCAGTAATGGAATTGGGGTCCCACATGTGCACCTAGCACTGACTTTATGCTTGCACCCACTTAACTCTACCTCTTCCATGCCTGTGCAAAGGCTGAGAACCTCTGCAGTGCTGATTTGCTCCTGTTGCTATGGGAGACGGACCGCTCACAGAGAGAGCGCCGATAACAACTCTTCCTGCAAGAGGCTGCCCCACCTGTCACACACTTAAGTCAGGCTGCTAGAGAGATCTTCGTTACCTTGGTAACCACCTGTGTCTTCACACTGTATTCACTCTGGTACTGAAGTCTTCACACCCCCCAGTGTGTTTAACTGACCCAAGCTGCAGACCACGCATGTCGGTTACTTGTATTACACCCCTTAAAGCGGAGTTCCACACAAAAATGGAACTTCCGCTTTTCGGAACCCTCCCCCCTCCGGTGTCACATTTGGCACCTTTCAGGGGGGAGGGGGGTGCAGATATCTGTCTAAGACAGGTATTTGCACCCCACTTCCGGCATAGACTCCCATGGGAGTCTATGCCTCTTCCCGTCCCGACCGCGCTGTCTGCTGGGAACATACAGCTCCCAGGAGAGAGCGGGGACCACTAGGGACGCGCAGCGCGACTCGCGCATGCGCAGTAGGGAACCGGGAAGTGAAGCCGCAACGCTTCACTTCCTGATTCCCTCACCTAGGATGGCGGCGGCAGCTGCCGAGAACCGAGCGGGTTCTCAGCGTCCCCTGCCGACATCGCTGGACCCTGGGACAGGTAAGTGGCAATGTATTCAAAGTCAGCAGCTGCAGTATTTGTAGCTGCTGGCTTTTAATATTTTTTTTTTTTTGGCGGTGTGGGTGAACCCCCGCTTTAAATCATTTCAGACCAGGCAACGTTTCAAAAGCTTTACTGAAACTCTCAGCAAACAGAACAAAATGCAGTATTTTCCTGTAGCTGCCCCAGCATACCTGCCCAGGATAGAGCGTCCATAGTGACAGATCCAGGGCTGCTGTTAGAAATCATGGGGCACCGCACAGCCTTGATGACAAGGCCCCCCCCCCAACCCTGCCTAAACCCCCCAGGGTGCAGTGAAACCGTGGCACTGACTTTATCCACCTACACCCAAAAAAATTAAAACAAATCCTTCTTCTGTTCCCACCTCCTGGGCCCCTCTGTTGACCTAACGGGACCCAGGAACATGTAATTTAGTAAGTAGTAGTGGTGGTGTGGTCTACATAGTAAAATCTATTTTTCATTTAAGCAGAAATGAATAATAAAGCTGCCCTGGGCCCCCCCTTGTTTAGATGATGAGGCCTGGGCTCAGTACAACAGGACTGTTTGTATTGCCTTATCAGTGGCTCTGGGCAGATCTCCAGAACTGGTGTCTTTGAGCAAATTGTAGATCTTAGAGGTTCTGTATTCTGTAGAAGGCTGTTTATCCAGGGGTAATCTGGACCCAGCAACAGACTGGGTCTAGATCAGACTCCTGTCCTATTTTCATATAGCACAGGACCAGTGGGTCGGACACTAGAAAGCCCACCAAGAGAGACCCGGGAAGCATGTTATTTCTTAACCCTCCTGGCTGGGGTAGTATTAAACTCAACCTGCTTCCACCCTCTCTAGACAAACTGTTCTCAATGGGACACTAAAGCGAAACTAAACCCATCGATTTAACAGTTTCAAAAAACAGTTACATTCCCGGGACATGCCAGGAATATAACTGTTACATTTAATGTGTTCTCAACCGAACTGTCAAACCATCCGAGATCAAACAGAGGCCAAGATGGCAGATTCCTTGGCTGAAAGCGATAGGAGGGTTTAATTACTCTTTAAAGTGGAAGTAAACCCTCCTATTGTTTTCAGCCAAGGAAGCTGCCATCTTGGCCTCTGTTTAATCTTCAACTGCCATGATGCTGCACATGTGATCAGTTATGACACCAGCATAGGAGTGTGCAGCCTGTGGCATTAGGGTGTGCACCTCAGAGCTCAAACACACATGCATGTGTGTGTGTGTGTGTGTGTATATATATATATATATATATATACATACACACACACAGTGGGGGCGGAAAGTATTCAGACCCCCTTAAATTTTTCACTCTTTGTTATATTGCAGCCATTTGCTAAAATCATTTAAGTTTATTTTTTTCCTCATTAATGTACACACAGCACCTCATATTGTACACACAGCACCCCATATTGACAGAAAACACAGAATTGTTGACATTTTTGCAGATTTATTAAAAAAGAAAAACTGAAATATCACATGGTCCTAAGTATTCAGACCCTTTGCTGTGACATTCATATATTTAACTCAGGTGCTGTCCATTTCTTCTGATCATCCTTGAGATGGTTCTACACCTTCATTTGAGTCCAGCTGTGTTTGATTATACTGATTGGACTTGATTAGGAAAGCCACACACCTGTCTATATAAGACCTTACAGCTCACAGTGCATGTCAGAGCAAATGAGAATCATGAGGTCAAAGGAACTGCCTGAAGAGCTCAGAGACAGAATTGTGGCAAGGCACAGATCTGGCCAAGGTTGCAAAAAAATTTTCTGCTGCACTTAAGGTTCCTAAGAGCACAGTGGCCTCCATAGTCCTTAAATGGAAGACGTTTCGGACGACCAGAACCCTCCCTAGAGCTGACCATCCGGCCAAACTGAGCTATCAGGGGAGAAGAGCCTTGGTGAGAGAGGTGAAGAAGAACCCAAAGATCACTGTGGCTGAGCTCCAGAGATGCAGTTGGGAGATGGGAGAAAGTTGTAGAAAGTCAACCATCACTGCAGCCCTCCACCAGTCGGGGCTTTATAACAGAGTTGCCCGACGGAAGCCTCTCCCTAGTGCAAGACACATGAAAGCCCACATGGAGTTTGCTAAAAAACACCTGAAGGACTCCAAGATGGTGAGAAATAAGATTCTCTGGTCTGATGAGACCAAGATAGAACTTTTTGGCCTTAATTCTAAGCGGTATGTGTGGAGAAAACCAGGCACTGCTCATCACCTGTCCAATACAGTCCCAACAGTGAAGAATGGTGGTGGCAGCATCATGCTGTGGGGGTGTTTTTAGCTGCAGGGACAGGACGACTGGTTGCAATTGAGAGAAAGATGAATGCGGCCAAGTACAGGGATATCCTGGACGAAAACCTTCTCCAGAGTGCTCAGGACCTCAGACTGGGCCGAAGGTTTACCTTCCAACAAGACAATGACCCTAAGCACACAGCTAAAATAACGAAGGAGTGGCTTCACAACAACTCTGTGACTGTTCTTGAATGGCCCAGCCAGAGCCCTGACTTAAACCCAATTGAGCATCTCTGGAGAGACCTAAAAATGGCCGTCCACCAACGTTTACCATCCAACCTGACAGAACTGGAGAGGATCTGCAAGGAGGAATGGCAGAGGATCCCCAAATCCAGGTGTGAAAA
The DNA here is from genome assembly GCF_042186555.1 of Aquarana catesbeiana. Lineage (NCBI taxonomy): Eukaryota > Metazoa > Chordata > Amphibia > Anura > Ranidae > Aquarana > Aquarana catesbeiana. The sequence continues at coordinate 686,876,870 of NC_133327.1, read as the reverse complement.
ACTTGTTGCATCTTTCCCAAAAAGACTCATCAAAAGGGGCTTCTACTAAATACTGAGCAAAGGGTCTGAATACTTAGGACCATGTGATATTTCAGTTTTTCTTTTTTAATAAATCTGCAAAAATGTCAACAATTCTGTGTTTTTCTGTCAATATGGGGTGCTGTGTGTACAATATGGGGTGCTGTGTGTACAATATGGGGTGCTGTGTGTACAATATGGGGTGCTGTGTGTACATTAATGAGGAAAAAAATAAACTTAAATGATTTTAGCAAATGGCTGCAATATAACAAAGAGTGAAAAATTTAAGAGGGTCTGAATACTTTCAAAATGAGAATGAAATTGAATCACATGTGCATCATGGCAGTTGAAGACTAAACAGAGGCGAAGATGGCAGCTTCCTTGGCTGAAAACAAAGTTCTGAAAATGAAATTGACAGAAAGTCAGTATGACCCTTAATGGCCTTCCATAAAAACCACCAATAGGAAGTATGTAGGTGGGGTGCAGCAGCAATAACACACACAGTCCAAGTGGGATGTAAAGAACTTGTATTGAAGTAATGCAAAGACAGTTTACAATAAAACCCGGTGGGAAGACAGCCCAACCGGGAACACTCACGGGTCCCAACTGCGTGTAGAGGGCAGGTTTCAGCACCTGTTAGGAGGGGGCAGAATGCGGCCTGGCCGTCTCCTGCCCAAGCGGGAAGAAGTCCAGAGAAGTTGCAAAACCTATGCTTCCCCCTCCTCGTTTGCAACCTTTCCCTATCGCAAGTTCTGTCCACTGACGGATAGTTGACCTGCCCCTACTGTACCCACTCACAAATACGTGCCAAGCCTGACAAGCCAGGGCTTTAAATAAGCACTGTCTGACCCAAGATGGCTGCTACAGTCACATGGGGTGGCAGCATCTGATTGGATATCTTGTCCAGTAACCCAGGAAACCATAGAGGAGATATGTTCCTCTTGACTTCCCCTTCAACTGCAATGCTGCTGCGGACGAGCGCCACCTGCAGTGGAGAAAGCAGGCTGCACCCGCCTACAAAGTATTTGGAATTTTCTAACAGGGATATATAAAACTGACTTTTTATTTAAGCAATCTTTGTTTTACATGCAAAGAATTTCAGTTCTTATAAAAAAATACCCGAGTAGAGGCTCTACGTGCAAGTCTGCTACCCAGCATTGTAGATGTGTTTGACTGGCTCACACCTTGTTGGCATCTTTGGCACTGGCACTATTTAGCACTGGATTAAAGTGGTTCTGAAGGGAAACTTTTTGGACCAAAATGCATTCCCTGCATTAAGGTAAAAAAATGTCCCAGTCTGTCAATCCTCACTTAGTCCAGCGCTGTGCCCATCTGCAGTGGCTCTCTTCTCTCTCTATCAAGACCAACAGGCAGCAGTGGCAGTCATTGGCCCCTGCTGCTGTCAATCAGATCCTGGGGTGGGGCTGAGCCATGTGTGTGTGTCTATGGATGCACACAGCAGAGCTTGGGAGCGCACCCACACGTGTGCCCAGATAGGAAGCAGATTCTTATGGTGGCACATAAAGAACTGGAGGAGCCTATAGAGTCGGCAGGGGACCCCGGAAGAGGGGGATCAGGGCCACTCTGTGCAATACCGTTGCACTTACCAGGTAAGTATAAACCTGTTTATTATTTTAATTAAAAAAAAAAAGAAAAAGCCTTGACAACTTATTTCAAGAGAATTCTTGTCCCAGTTACATCAAGTCAAGAATAACCAACCACCACCACCTTGGCCTGTAGAGCGGATCCAGCTTCTAAAGGTTCAGAATTAAATGTTTGGCACAACTTGAAAAATATTTATTGGTATATTTTCTACCGGTATGGTGATCCTGCCAGTCCTCCCTATTGTCCATGGCTATGGGACTTAGACAGTCTCCTGGGTTATATTACTCTTGCTCCGAGGAATAACGTCTTTGTGTTTTGTGGGACACAATGGTGCCACTGGTGTCTCTACAGGCAGGCCTTGTTGCTGATAGCCATAGTTGACTTTGCCGCAAGGAAAGTGGCGAAACCTAAACAGAGGCACCTCCTGAACGTTTGAAGTCAGTGTGGATGGCTGTAGTAATACAGAGGAGCCTGGGAGTCTACTGGCCGTTACCCTGGGGGCAGCAGGGCAGCCCCCCTCAATAACTGTGTTCTTGTTCTCAGGGACTGGTTTCTCGGAAGGAGAAATGGTTTTGTCCACCGTTTTCCCAGTAAACCACGAGCCATATGTTGGATTCCAAAGATTTTTAAATTTGTTTCTGTTGTGAAGCTCATTTGACGGGTTAGCTTGAGCGAAGACCAAGTTGCCGTGTCCACCTTCCGAGACCGGCCTGGGTTCTGCCTGTCCTTTCGGTTCAGCATGAACCTTGTTTTGGACTTTTCTAGCAGGTGGAATGGGAGGTGGGGAACGATGCTTGCATTTGTCTTCTTTCCCTGATTTTTCAGGGGTCACCAGGAGTGGCGGGATCACATCGGGGTCTTCTGGTCTAGTTGGAACCTTTTCTTCTTCCTCCACCAAAGGTCCGTATTCCACAGGAAGGGGCATGTTTATAACATCGGGGTCCTGCAGAAAATAAACCAAATAATAGCGGTGAACAAATCAACATTTGATCGTTTTAGGCACAGGGAGGTTTTAAAATTGCGCTTGAACCCTACTTCTTGACTGTCTGTTGTGGGCAAATGTTTCCCAAGCCTCAACGCGATACCCTGTAGAATGACATAATCTTATTCTGGCTACATGTCCTTGTGGACCTTCTCTTTCCCTAAGAGGCGCGGATATGGGGGTCCACGTGACAGAGTTTTGCTCTGCTTCGCCTAGTTTAGACTGCCCCCCCTCACCTCTTTTCCTTTCTTCTCTGGCATCCTCCCGTGGAGCTCTCAGAGGGGCATTCAACCCAGAGCAATCAATGGGCCTCCCTTCACCCCCTTCCCCCTATTCCTACCCTCCCCCAATTAACTCCCCCCCTTTTTTGTTTTTTCATTTATTATATATCCTTCTGTCTTCTAATTTCATTTCTTTCTATGCTTAGTTGTTCCTATTTGCATGAACTCGCAGTGAAGGTAGATAGGCTTATTATACTCTGACCCCTGTGGTAGCTGGTACCACGTCCCTGGAGATCCTATCAGGTCCTCCCATCTCTTTTTTTTTTTTAGGAATGAGGATCCAGATGTACTAATCCCATGCAGCTGATCTGTCATAACCAGGTACTCTTTGTCCCCCTATGACTGGTAGGGTTCCTTATCTACCCTGTGACTCTTTGGGGTTTATTTACTAAAGCTGGAGAGTGCAAAATCAGGCTCACTTCTGCACAGACACCAATCAGCTTCCAGGCTTTATTGCCAAAGCTTAACCGCTTGCCGACCAGCCGCCGTCTTTTTACTGCGGCAGGTCGGCACGATCCCGCGAGCCGTCCTAGCTGTACGTCAGCTCGTGGGATCGGGACAGCAGGCGCGAGCCCACGCCCGCTGCACTGCGGAGGTACCAATGCTCGTGGCTTGGCGGTCGCGATGACCGTTGGCCACGCGCGATCGTGGGCACAAGAGGCAGAACACGAAAGTGTGTTCTGCTCTGAGAGGAATGACAGATCGTGAGTTCCTAATAGCTAGGAACCACGATTCGTTATTTCCTCTAGTCAGTCCCCTCCCCCCACAGTTAGAAACACGTAGCAGGGAACACAGTTAACCCCTTGATCGCCCCCCCCCCCCCCCCCTAGTGTCAACCCCTTCCCCGCCAGTGACATTTTTACAGTAATCGATGCATTTTTATAGCACTGATCGCTGTATAAATGACAATGGTCCCAAAAAATGTGTCAAAAGTGTCCGATGTGTTGGCATTAATGTCGCAGTCCCGATAAAAATTGCAGATTGCCGCCATTACTAGTAAAAAAAAAAAAATAATAATAAAAGTGCCATAAAACTATCCCCTATTTTGTAGAGGCTATAACTTTTGCACAAACCAATCAATGTATGCTTATTGCGATTTTTTTTACCAAAAATATGTAGAAGAATACATATCGGCCTAAACTGAGGAAAAATGTGCTTTTTAAAAAAAAAAAATGGGGATTTTTATTCTAGGAAAAAGTACAAAATATTGTGTTTTTTTCAAAATTGTCGCTCTTTTTTTGTTTATAGTGCAACAAATAAAAACCACAGAGGTGATCAAATACCACCAAAAGAAAGTTCTATTTAAGCGAAAAAAAGGACATCAATTTTGTTTGGGTGCAACGTCGCACGACCGCGCAATTGTCAGTTAAAGCGTCGGAGTGCCGAATCGCAAAAAATGGCCCCGGTCATTCAGCAGCCAAATCTTCCGGGGCTGAAGTGGTTAAAGTGCTTGTAAAGTCTTGTTTTTTTTTTTTAATAACAAACATGTTATACTTCCCTCCTCTGTGCAGTTGGTTTTGCACAGAGCAGCCCCGGTCCTCCTCTTCTCGGGTCCCTCTTTGCTGCTCCAGGCCCCTCCCTCCTATCGGGTGCCCCCCCCCAGTCAGCAACTTCCTATGTGGGCACCTGAGCCGAGTCACAGCTCCCTGTGTCCATTCACCCGGCCCACTCTCTCCCCTGATTGGCTGACTGATTTTGATTGACAGCCACGGGAGCCAATGGTGCCACTGCTGTGTCTCAGCCAATCAGGAGGCGTGTCCCAGATGACTTAGACAGTCATGGACATCGCTGGAGAGAGAGGGGGCTCAGGTAAGTAATTAGGGGGTGCTGGGGAGGGCTGCTACACACAGAAGGTTTTTTATCTTATGCATTAAAGAGGGAGTCCACCTAAAAAAAAAAATATTAAAAGCCAGCAGCTACAAATACTGCAGCTGCTGACTTTTAATAAATGGACACTTACCTGTCCCAGGGTCCAGCGATGTCGGCAGTCGAAGCCGATCGATCGCTCGGGTCTCGGCAGCTGCCACCGCCATCCATCCTCAGTGAGGGAATCAGGAAGTGAAGCGTTGCGGCTTCACTTCCCGGTTCCCTACTGCGCACGCGCGAGTTGCGCTGCGTGTCCTAACTGGTCCCCGCTATCTCCTAGGACCTGTGTGTTTCCCAGGAGACAGCGGGGGGTGGGGGAAAGGGGCGTGACTCCCGCGGGAGTCTATTCCCGGAAATGGGTGCAAATACCTGTATTAGACAGGTATCTGCACCCCCCTCCCCCCTGAAAGGTGCCAATTGTGGCATCGGAGGAGGGGAGGAATCAGATGAGCGGAAGTTCCACTTTTGGGTGGAAATCCGCTTTAAGTAAAAAAAAAAAAAATCTTCTGCCTTTACAACTCCTTTAATTGAACAAGCTGAGGTTAGAAGCTGATTGGTTTCTGTGCAGAAGTGAGCCTGATTTTTCACTCTCCAGATTTAGTAAATAAACCTCTTTTTGTCTACAAAGGATTTCTGTGGACTTTCTGCACATATTGTACACTGGAAATGTTCTTGTTCTTTAATAAAATGTTTTTGGAAGAAAAATTAAAAAAAACTGTGTTTCATGTGGCTGGCCCATATCAACCACCATTTTAAAAAGACTTCTACAATTCCCAGCTTAAGTTACCAACCAAAATCAACCAAAGTGGGTGCGCTGTCCCTTTAAATACAAAGTGCTAAGTACTCAATACTTCGTCCAATCAAAAATAATTACATAAAAAATTAAACAATTCATATATACTGTACAAATTTCATTAAAAATCATGTGCAAATGAAGACAAATTATTATAAAGCCCAATCCAAATAAAAAGTATCATTAAAAGTATCAGTAAAATAAAAAATAAATTAATTCCCAGTGATAAAATGATTGTGTGCAATTCTTCAATTCTACAGCTTGTGCTTCAAATACACTCGCCCAGTGTGACCCCACCCCCAACACTCACTTCTTACCAGTGCCATCTTAATTCCATTATGTGCCCCTGGGCAAAGTAATGCACTGGGGCCCCTAGCAGCCCTAAATCAGGTGTCCCCATCACAGTGCCTATATACTTTACGTCAGGATGCCCCCATTGCAGTGTCCCCATACATCAGGTTTCCCCATCACAGTGTCCCTTTTTACCAGGTTCCTCTATCACAGTGCCTATATACATCAGGTTCCCTATCACAGTGTCCCCATACATATGATATCCCTATCACAGTGTCCTCATACATCAGGTTCCCCCATCACATTGTCCCTAAACATCAGGTTCCCCCATCACAGTGTCCATAAACATTAGGTTCCCCCATCACAGTGTCTCCATTTATCAGGTTCCCCCATCAGTGTGTCCCTAAACATCAGGTTCTTCATCACAGTGCCCATTAACATCAGGTGTCTCCATCACAGTGTTTCCATATATCAAGTGTCCCCATACATCAGGTTCCCACATCAGTGTGTCCCTAAACATCAGGTCCCCCCATCAGTGTGTCCCTAAACATCAGGTCCCCCCATCAGTGTGTCCCTAAACATCAGGTTCCCACATCAGTGTGTCCCTAAACATCAGGTCCCCCCATCAGTGTGTCCCTAAACATCAGGTTCCCACATCAGTGTGTCCCTAAACATCAGGTCCCCCCATCAGTGTGTCCCTAAACATCAGGTTCCCCCATCAATGTATCCCTAAACATCAGATTCCCCCATCAGTGTGTCCCTAAACATCAGGTTCTTCATCACAGTGCCCATTAACATCAGGTGTCCCCATCACAGTGTTTCCATACATCAAGTGTCCCCATACATCAGGTCCCCCCATTAGTGTGTCCCTAAACATCAGGTCCCCCCATCAGTGTGTCCCTAAACATCAGGTTCCCCCATCAGTGTATCCCTAAACATCAGGTTCCCCCATTAATGTGTCCCTAAACATCAGGTCCCCCATCTGTGTGTCCCTAAACATCAGGTTCCCACATCAATGTGTCCCTAAACATCAGGTTCCCCCATCAATGTGTCCCTAAACATCAGGTTCCCCCATCAGTGTGTCCCTAAACATCAGGTTCTTCATCACAGTGCCCATTAACATCAGGTGTCCCCATCACAGTGTTTCCATACATCAAGTGTCCCCATACATCAGGTCCCCCCATCAGTGTGTCCCTAAACATCAGGTCCCCCATCTGTGTGTCCCTAAACATCAGGTTCCCCCATCAATGTGTCCCTAAACATCAGGTTCCCCCATGAATGTGTCCCTAAACATCAGGTCCCCCATCTGTGTGTCCCTAAACATTAGGTTCCCCCATCTGTGTGTCCCTAAACATCAGGTTCCCCCATCTGTGTGTCCCTAAACATCAGGTTCCCCCATCAATGTGTCCCTAAACATCAGGTTCCCACATCAATGTGTCCCTAAACATCAGGTTCCCCCATCAGTGTGTCCCTAAACATCAGGTCCCCCATCTGTGTGTCCCTAAACATCAGGTTCCCCCCATCAATGTGTCCCTAAACATCAGGTTCCTCATCACAGTGCCCATATACATCCAGTGTCCGGTTTCCACACATCAAGTGTCCCCATACATCAGGTTCCCCCATCAGTCTGTCCCTAGACATCAGGTTCCCCCATCAGTGTTCGGCCTGCACAGTTTAAATAAGCTGGGTGTGTGTCGAACGTTCTGTGCGTGCGTGCGAACGCACGTGCGTGGTCCCAGCGAGCAGGCGTGGCTGTATTCGCGTATGATGCGAATCCTCGTGCGCCCAGATAAAGGCTACTGCGCATGTGCGGCGAAGCTGCGTGCTCCATGGCCGCCAAACAAACTGTTAAGTCCAGCGGCACTTTTGCGAATGCATATGCGCCCTGGTCTCCAAACAACAACTGCTGAGCACAGCGGCACTCTTGCGAACATAAGTGCGTCCTGGTGAACCACGGCAAAATGGCACACCGTCGTGCGTCATCATACATGTAAAAAACAGCCAGACATAAGCAAAAAAAGGTACACTTTGCAAACACCCACAGCTAGCCCAAAACTCCCCCTTATGGTCACCACACACAGGTGTCCAGCCTCTAGCTAGCTTGACTAAGAGCCCTTTCACACTGGGGCGGAAGCGGCGTCGTCGGTATTCGGCCACTAGCGGGGTGGTTTTACCCCCCGCTAGCGGCCGAGAAAGGGTTAAATACCGCCTCTGCAGAGGCGCTTTGCCTGCGGTATAGCCGCGCCGTCCCATTGATTTCAATGGGCAGGAGCGGTAAAGGAGCGGTATACACTCCGCTCCGAAGATGCTGCTGGCAGGACTTTTTTTACCGTCCTGCCAGCGCATCGCTCCAGTGTGAAAGCCCTCGGGGCTTTCACACTGGAATGAAAGCAGCGGCACTTTCGGGTCGGTTTGCAGGCGCTATTATTAGCGCAATAGCGCCTGCAAACCGCCCCAGTGTGAAAGGGCTCTAATTGTTACAATCACTGGGACACCCCACAATAATAGGTAAAGGGGTTTCACTAACCCGTCCAGGCGCAGGGCAGCAGAAACTAAGAGCCCAAACTTCACCCATCACAGCGAGTTCCTGTCACTTCAGGACCTTCAAGGACTGGGTACCCTTTTCATGTTTAGGGTCCACTCCCTTGGACCTGTACAGCACCCTGCAGGAATGCCTTAGCACTGTGGGGTCTAGGATTCCACTTCGCAGGGTCCAGCGCCTGGAGGCCGCATTACAGGCAAAACCTCGCAGGATCTCTTTCTTCTGCTTTGTCTTCTTTGCCAGGCTCGGGTACCACTTATCTAAGCATATGAAGCCTATGTGGATCCGATCGGTCAAGAACCGTCTGTGGGACTAGAGACCTGGAGCTCAGAGAGCTCAAACCATGCCATCCACCTTGCAGACACTGGTAAAAAACTGAAGTGCAGGGGCGGACTGACCATTCGGGCACTGCCCGAGGGCCCCATGCCCCTAAGGGGCCCCATCGGGGTTGCCAGCCTCAATAAAACCAGGGACAGTATGTAAAAATCTGTGCAAATTAATAATAAATGATTCACTATAAACTCACCCTCACCAATAGTGAAATCAAATAGCGGCGCTACAGTGAGGCTTTAGTCCCATGAGCACAGTGTTTGGCACATAGGAAGGGGCGGATTACCTGTGTACCATATTAGTAATACATGTAAAAATCTGTGTTTTTTTTTAAAATCTCAACATTATAGCTGCCCCACCTCTCCAGTACCTTTTCAGTGTGTGTATGTGTATATTGTGTGTTTACTGTGTGTGTATATTGTGTGTCTGTGTGTGTATATTGTATGTGTGTGTGTGTATACTGTGTGGCCCCATAATCTTTTGCTTGGGGGCCCCATAATCTTCTATTGCCTGGGGGCCCCATAATCTCCTATTGCCTGGGGGCCCCATAATCTCCTATTGCCCGGGGGCCCCATAATCTTCTCCTATTGCCTGGGGGGCCCCATAATCTCCTATTGCCCGGGGGCCCCATGAGTTGTCAGTCCGCCCCTGCTGAAGTGCTTCCTGTATGGGAGGGGTTATATAGGGGATCCGATCACTTCCTTTCTAAAGACCTTTGGTCTACCAGTGTCCATTCACCTGGAGATGGAGTATAACCCAGCAGGTAATGAATATTATATAGTTACATAGTTAGTAAGATTAAATAAAGACACCAGTCCATCCAGTTCAACCTGAGTGAGTGTGGGTGCGTTTCTACAATTGTCCCTATCCCTGTACATTGTGTCTCATTAAGATGCCCATCTATTATATTATTATTTATTTAAGGTACCCATATAGCGCCGTCAATTTACGCAGCGCTACACACATACATCGCACACTCACATCGGTCCCTACCTTCAAGGAGTCCACAATCCAAGGTCCCCAACTCACATTCATATTCTAGAGCCAATTTTAGACAGAAGCCAATTAACCTACCAGCATTTGTTTGGAGTATTAGCCTGACTCTGTGTCCCATGATGTATGAAAAAGAAAATAAATGAAATTCTCCATTGCCCAGTATCGTTTAAGATATGTGGGATTTATTCTTACTAACAATAACTCACAGGCTTAATGTTAAAATTGGTCATCCGCACATAGCATTGCCGACCGAACATGCGGCATGCGTGATGACGTCACGAACTAACCCCGCCCTATGCGTTTCGTGATAGGTCACATCTTCAGGGAACAGGTTACCAACCTATCTGGCAGCTTCTCATTCTTTCCCCACAATCCCCATTCACTAGAATTGCAAGCGTTCTACTTTATCATCTCACTGACTCAGACTGACTCCCCCCGTTCCCCGGAGCAGAATAAGGGGCGCATTAGACAGCTCTCCAGCCCCAGAACCCTTTATCGCTGTCTATTTTAACTACACGCCTGAGGCCAGTTTATTTATCAAACGTCTGAATGAGGAACCTGCAGGAAGTAACGCTCCAAATAATGAGGCGATGTCAGCGCAGAGCGCACAAAGACGAACTACGGGGTCGGACTTTGCATCAATGACAAATATTTATTAATAATTCAGATTTATTTCTCTGGAACCGTCCAGCTTCTGCAAATCATAATATTAGTGAATTTGACAAACTGTTTGCTGCACAGTAATCGCTCTCTCTCCTTTATGTGGGTATTTAATTTTCTGATAAGCGCACACAATTTTTAGGCAGCAGATATTTCTTTGTATTATTGACTGGCCTGGCGTTAAGACTTTTCCTGCAGGGAGTAGGAAAGCGAATGATAAAATGTAACCACTCAGTGACCGGGCCTGGAAGCTGCAAACTGAAGATTCTTCATTTTATTGCATTTTATTACTCTGACAATGGCAAGGCGAGTGCGCTGGGGTACTATGGACATTGTACTGTTCTGTGAAGTGCACCTATAAATTCATTAACTGAGTGGTTGCCGTTTTAATTTTCCAGAGGCATATAAACAGAGCATACGCTTGTAATAAGGGTGCATGTTCAGGATTTGGGGAAACACATGGAGGCAAAGAAGGAAGCATTCAAGTCCTGGCGAAAGTTCCACTGGAAACACTGCATGAAATTAATATGCTCTTTCAGTTGTTTTTGGGTTTCCTCCAGGAGCTCCTATTTCCTCCCACCGCCCAAAACTGGCGCCTAGTCTGTGCAGCTTGACTGATTTCAGCTTCTGTATACTGTGTCTATGAGGGGACCCCCAAGCTACCTTGAAGATCACTGCCAAAATCTTCTGGTATTCTCCTCATTCAATGCACATGCACCTGTCCTTGTGGGACACTTTGGTAGACTCCTAAATAACCTTCATATCACATTCCTTCTATTAAGGTTACTGCTCTAGTAAGGTTCCAAAATTACCTCCATGTCATATACCTCCTAGTGATTATTACTGTTCCAGTAGATTATTTAAATTACCTCCATGTCACTTCCCAGCTTGTGATGCTTTAGCTGCAGTAGACTCCTAAATGACCTCATGTCACATTCCTCCCAATGATGCTACTGCTATACTGTAGTTGATTTCTAAATGACCTTCATCTAACTTCCCTCCCTGTGAAGTGACTACTCTAGTAGACTCCAAAATTATCTCCATGTCAAATTCCTTATAGTCATGTTACTGCTCTAGTAGACCCATAAATGACCACTATGTAATATTCCAACTAGTGATGCAACTGTTCCAGTAGACTCCTAAATGACCTCCATGTTCCTTCCCTCTTATTGATGCTTTTACTCAAATTGAATCCTAAAAGACCTTCATGTCACTACCCTCCCAGTGATGTTACTTCTTCAGTAGACTCCTAAATGACCTCCATGTTCCTTCCCGCTTAGTGATGTTTTTACTCAAATTGAATCCTAAAAGACCTCCATGTCACTGCCCTCCCAGTGATGTTACTTCTTCAGTAGACTCCTAAATGACCTCCATGTTCCCTCCCGCTTAGTGATGCTTTTACTCAAATTGAATCCTAAAAGACCTCCATGTCACTACCCTCCCAGTGATGTTACTTCTTCAGTAGACTCCTAAATGACCTCCATGTTCCTTCCCGCTCAGTGATGCTTTTACTCCAAATTGAGTCCTAAAAGACCTCCATGTCACTGCCCTCCCAGTGATGTTACTTCTTCAGTAGACTCCTAAATGACCTCCATGTTCCCTCCCGCTTAGTGATGCTTTTACTCAAATTGAATCCTAAAAGACCTCCATGTCACTGCCCTCCCAGTGATGTTACTTCTTCAGTAGACTCCTAAATGACCTCCATGTTCCTTCCCGCTTAGTGATGCTTTTACTCAAAATTGAGTCCTAAAAGACCTCCATGTCACTGCCCTCCCAGTGATGTTACTTCTTCAGTAGACTCCTAAATGACCTCCATGTTCCTTCCCGCTCAGTGATGCTTTTACTCCAAATTGAGTCCTAAAAGACCTCCATGTCACTTCCCTCCCAGTGATGTTACTTCTTCAGTAGACTCCCAAATGACCTCCATGTCACATTTCGCTTAGTGAAGTAATTTCTCCAGTAGACTCTTAAATGACCTCCAGGTCACTTCCCTCCTAGTAATTCTACGGCACCAGCAGATTTCTAAAAGACCTTCATGTCACATTTCTTCTTGTAATGCTATTGCTCGAGTTGACTCCTAAAAGACCTCTATGCCACTGCCCTCCCAGTCATGTTACTTCTCCAGTAGACTCCAAAATTACCTTCATGTTACATTCCTCCTTGTAAAGTTAGATGTATCCGAATATCAGAATGAAATAGTAACGAATAGCAACAAATTTCGTTAAAATTTGTTTTTTGGGTTTTTTTAACAAATTCCAAATTTTCAGAACCATTAGAATTCGAGTCGGTCTAAAAATGATCCACTGTTTCAAATTCTGTGTGAAGAATAGGCTAGTTGTTAAGCAGTGGGCCGGGAAGCCGCTTACTGTGACCTTAACAACAGATGAGCCATCATCTGTCAGCTGGCTTCCCCACTGACACCTGAAACGTTAGCAAAAATGAATAACAAAAAAATTGCCTGAATTGGTATTCAGACCGAAACTAATTGCACGTCTACTACTCAATGACCTCTATGTAATTCTCCTAGTGATGCTATTGCTTGAGTAGACTTTTAAAAGATCTCCATGTCACTTCCCTACTATTAATGTACTGCTCTAGTAAATTACCTCAATGTAATGTTTCCCCTAGTAGTGCTACTGCTCCAGTAGAATCCTAAAAGACTTCCATTTCCCTGCCCTCCCAGTGATGTTCCTCCTAGTGATGCTTTTGCTTGAGTAGACTCTTAAAAGACCTCCATGCCACTGCTCCCCCAGTGATGTTACTTCTCATATAGATTCCTAAATGACCTCCATGTCCCATTTCTCCTCGTAATGCTACTACCCCAGTAGACTAATAATTAACCTCCATGTCCCCTCACTCCTCGTGATGCTACTGCTCCAGTGGACTCATAAATCACCGCCATGTCCACTCCGTTCTGGAGATGTCACTGCCTCAGTGGACTAATACTGTAAATGACCTTCATATCCCCTCCCTTCTCGAGATGCTACTGTCGAGTAGACTCCTAAATTACCTCCATGTCCCCTCCCTCCTCGAGATGCTACTGCCCCAGAAGACTAATAAATGACCTCCATGTCCCTTCCCTCCTCAAGATGCTACTGCTCCAGTAGACTAATAGATTACCTCTATGTCCCCTCCCTCCTTCAGATACTAATGCTCCAGTAGACTAATAAATAACCTCCATGTCCCCTTCCTCCTCGAGATGCTACTGCTCCAGTAGACTCATAAATCACCGTCATGTCCACTCCCTTCTGGAGATGCTACTGCCCTAGTAGACTAATACTGTAAATGACCTTCATATCCCCTCCTATCTTGAGATGCTACTGCTCCAGTAGACTCCTAAATTACCTCCATGTCCCTTCCCTCTTCAAGATGCTACTGCTCCTGTAGACTAATAAAAAATTACCTCCATGTCCCTTCCCTCCTCGTGATGTTACTGCCCCCAGTAGACTAATAAATTACCTCCATGTCCCCTCCCTCCCTGTGATGCTACTGCTCCAGTAGACTAATAAATAACCTGCATGTCCCCTCCCTCCTCGAGATGCTGCTGCTTCAGTAGACCAATAAATAACCTCCATGTTCCCTCCCTCCTCGAGATGCTACTGCTCCAGTAGACTAATAAATAACCTCAAAGTCCTTTCCACCCTCAAGATGCTACTGCTCCAGTAGACTAATAAATAACCTCCATGCCCCCTCCCTCATCGAGATGCTACTGCTCCAGTAGACTAATAAATTACCTCCATGTCCCTTCCCTCCTGGTGATGTTACTGCCCCCAGTAGACTAATAAATTACCTCCATGTCCCCTCCCTCCCTGTGATGCTACTGCTCCAGTAGACTAACAAATAACCTCAAAGTCCCTTCCACCCTCAAGATGCTACTACTCCAGTAGACTAATAAATAACCTCCATGCCCCCTCCCTCATCGAGATGCTACTGCTCCAGTAGACTAATTAATGACCTCCATGTCCCCTTCCTCCTCGTGATGTTACTGCTCTAGTAGACTCATAAATTACCTCCATGTCCCCTTCCTCCTCGAGATGCTACTGCTCGAGAAGACTAATAAATAACCTCCATGTCCCTTCCCTCCTTGAAATGCTACTGCCCCAGATGACTAATAAATTACCTCCATGTCCCTTTCCTCCTCGAGATGCTACTGCTCCAGTAGACTAATAAATGACCTTCATGTCCCCTTCCTCCTCGTGATGTTACTGCTCCAGTAGACTCATAAATCACCTCCATGTCCCCTCCCTCCTCATGATGCTACTGCCCCAGAAGACTAATAAATAACCTCCATGTCCCTTCCCTCCTTGAAATACTACTGCCCCAGATGACTAACAAATGACCTCCATGTCCCTTCCCTCCTTGAGATGCTACTGCCCCAGAAGACTAATAAATGACCTCCATGACCCTTCCCTCCTCGAGATGCTACTGCTCCAGTAGACTCATAAATCACCGTCATGTCCACTCCCTTCTGGAGATGCTACTGCCCCAGTAGACTAATACTGTAAATGACCTTCATATCCCCTCCTATCTTGAGATGCTACTGCTCCAGTAGACTCCTAAATTACCTCCATGTCCCTTCCCTCTTCAAGATGCTACTGCCCCAGAAGACTAATAAATCACCTCCATGTCCCCTCCCTCCTTGTGATGCTACTGCCCCAGAAGACTAATAAATCACCTCCATGTCCCCTCCCTCCTTGTGATGCTACTGCCCCAGAAGACTAATAAATCACCTCCATGTCCCCTCCCTCCTTGTGATGCTACTGCCCCAGAAGACTAATAAATAACCTCCATGTTCCTTCCCTCCTTGAGATGCTACTGCTCCAGTAGACTAATAAATAACCTCCATGTCACATTTCCCCGGTGATGTTATTGCTCTTATAGACTCCTAAATGACCTCCATGTTCCTTCCCTCCTAGCGATGTTACTGCTCTAGTGGAGTCCAAAATACCTCAGCGATTTGACTGATTAGGTCGATTACAAAATGATGTCCATCTTCTCCCGTAGTGATGTTACTCTTTCGGTAGCCTTGTAGATTACCTCCATGTCACGCCCCTCCTAGTCATGCCGCCTGATTAAATCCAGGGGGAGGAACAGTCTCACTGGCTGATGTCTGTACCCGCCACTCCCTGCAGTCATCTCACTGCCACCGGACACCAGGCTAAAGAAAGCCTCTACTGCTAAAGACTCATAGGCTGTGCTGTAGCTCCAATTTAATAAAGTGGACCTATTATTGCATTTATTTATTTATTCATTTGGCGCAACATGATCAGTACTGTGTCATTGTAACCCTTCCAGGTATTTATTATCTCCCACAGAGATCACAGTGCTCCCCCCTGACAACACCTTCATTTTCTTTTTTCTTCAGAAGGACGGCACCATCTTTGTTCAGGCATCATCCAGGGTCGCCATATACTTCCTGAAATGACCGCTGGTTCAGAGATGACGCAACCATGATGCAGATCAGCCCCTGCCGCAGACTCTCAGCTAGTACACGTTTACAGTGTCACAGTCTGATCAGTGGGGGGGGTGACTGAGCAGTGCCGGGACAAGGGGTGGGCAGAGGGGGCACATGTCCCAGATGCAGCATCTCTATATAGGGGGGCTCTAGCAGCTACTTCACCCCGCCCTCTCACTGACTGTTGGGTGGTGGGGTACCAAGTAGATACTGTATGTGTGATTTTTTTTTTTTTTTTTTTTTACAAATTGAAATTCGGACAAAATTTTTGTTATTCTGAGATTTGGATGTATCCAAAATTCGGAAATCACAATAGAAACAAATTTCAACAAATAAAATAAAATTATAACGGAACAAATTATTCAAATTTGAAATGGAAAAATATTGCAAATAAATACAGTAAGGTATAAAAGTGAAAAAAATATCATGATTCCTACTTAGGCTGCTTTATAGAATAGAACAGAATATAATAAAACTGGGAATAATATAAAAAAATAGAATAAAATAGAATAGAAAAGAATAGAACAGAATAGACTAGAGTATAAAAGAACAGAAAAGAATAGAAATAGAATAGAAAATAAAGGAATAGAAAAGAATAAAACAGAATAGAATAAAATGTAATAGAATACAGTAAAACCTCGGACTGTGAGTAACGCGGTTTACGAGCGTTTCGCGATACAAGCTGTTTAAAAAAAATCCTGACTCCCTGGGGTGTGCAGTACCGCATTTGGTGCGGGGGGGGGGCGCCGGTGACGCTTGGAGACACTCAGAGACGTTCGGAAACATTCGGAGACGATCTGTTACCGAGCGTCTCTGAGTGGTCTCCAAGCGTCTCCGAATGCTTCTGAGTGTCTCTGGCGCCCCCCGCACCTCTGGCCACATGCGGTACTGCATACACTAGCAGTGACACTGGAACTAGTTATCTGAGTTGCCATTGATTCCTATGGGGAAACTCGCTTTGATATGCGAGTGCTTCGGATTACAAGAATTTTTCTGGAACAGATTATGCTCGTAATCCGAGGTATCACTGTATTTTCTATTCTATTTTAGTTTATTTTTTTCTATTCCATTTTATTCTTTTCTATAAAGCAGCCTAAGTAGGGATCATCATCTTATTTCACTTTTGTACCTTACTGTATTTATTGCAAAATGTTTCCATTTTGAATTCAAATTCATTTTCGATTAATTCGATTCGAAAATAGCGAATGTACAAAACGAATTCCGTAAGCAAATCATTCTAACATAACGAATATAACAAAACTAAAATTAACTTATCAAAACGAATCCGAAATGAAACAAAAGACAAAAGAAATGTCTCTGTTGTGCACAACGTTTGTGCCGAGGGGCGTGAGGGGCACAGTTTACCACCTTCGCTCCGGGCACTGGTTGACCCTGTCCCAGCGCTGAGACTGAGGAAATGCTTCCTCCTACCTGCAGCGGACTGGTGACATCATCTCAACCTAGGCCAAGTCACCGACTGGAGTCTGAAGGGTGGCTTTTAATGATAAAAAAGAGAAACCGTTTTGAAAAATCAATACTGTTGTTGTATATTGTTACATATCAGGAATGAAGTTACTGAAAAGGTTCATTTTATCTTTCCAAGCATGAAGCAGCTGCACTTTCCTCCCGCCTACAAACTCGGCAATCTCTACTTCTTCCACTAATGGTCCACAGACCAACTGGGGCCCCCAGGGGGCTCCTCCGCAGACCACACTCCATATCCGGCATATACGCTCACCGGCCACTTTATTAGGTCCACCTTGCTAGTCCTGGGTTGGTCCCCCTTTATTAGGTTCCCCTTGCTAGTCCCGGGTTGGACCCCCTTTATTAGGTCCTCCTTGCTAGTCCCGGGTTGGACCCCCTTTATTAGGTCCCCCTTACTAGTCCCGGGTTGGACCCCCTTTATTAGGTCCCCCTTGCTAGTCCCGGGTTGGACCCTCTTTATTAGGTTCCCCTTGCTAGTCCCGGGTTGGACCCCCTTTATTAGGTCCAGATTGCTAGTCCCGGGTTGGACCCCCTTTATTAGGTCCCCCTTGCTAGTCCCGGGTTGGACCCTCTTTATTAGGTTCCCCTTGCTAGTCCCGGGTTGGACCCCCTTTATTAGGTCCAGATTGCTAGTCCCGGGTTGGACCCCCTTTATTAGGTCCCCCTTGCTAGACCCGGGTTGGACCCCCTTTATTAGGTCCACCTTGCTAGTACCGGGTTGGACCCCCTTTATTAGGTCCCCCTTACTAGTCCTGGGTTTGACCCCCTTTATAAGGTTCCCCTTGCTAGACCCGGGTTGGACCCCCTTTATTAGGTCCACCTTGCTAGTACCGGGTTGAACCCCCTTTATTAGGTCCCCCTTGCTATTACCGGGTTGGACCCCCTTTATTAGGTCCACCTTGCTAGTACCGGGTTGGACCCCCTTTATTAGGTCCCCCTTACTAGTACCGGGTTGAACCCCCTTTATTAGGTCCCCCTTACTAGTCCCGGGTTGGACCCCCTTTATTAGGTCCCCCTTGCTAGTCCCGGGTTGGACCCCCTTTATTAGGTCCCCCTTGCTAGTCCCGGGTTGGACCCCCTTTATTAGGTCCCCCTTGCTATTACCGGGTTGGACCCCCGTTATTAGGTCCACCTTGCTAGTCCCGGGTTGAACCCCCTTTATTAGGTCCCCCTTGCTAGTCCCAGGTTGGACCCCCTTTATTAGGTCCCCCTTGCTAGTCCCGGGTTGGACCCCCTTTATTAGGTCCCCCTTGCTATTACCGGGTTGGATCCCCTTTATTAGGTCCCCCTTGCTAGTCCCGGGTTGGCCCCCTTTAATAAGTGCACCTTGCTAGTAGTGGGTTGGACCCCCTTTGGCCTTCATTCTTGGTGGCATAGATACAACAAGGTGTTGGAAACGTTCCTCAGAGATTTTGCTCCATAGTGACATGATAACATCACACAGTTGCTGCAGATTTGTTGGCTGCACATCCATGATGGCAATCGCCCGTTCCACCACATCCCAAAGGTGCTCTATTGGATGAGATGTGGTGAGTGTGGAGGCCATTGGATGTACAGGGACCTCATTGTCCAGTGGTGAGATGATTGGAGCTTTGTGACATGGTGCATTATCCTGCTGGAAGGAGCCATCAGAAGATGGGGACACTGTAGTCATAAAGGGATGGACATGGTCACCAACAATACTCTGGTAGGCCGTGGTGTATAAACCATGATCAATTGGTACTAAGGGGCCCAAAGTGTGCCAAGAAAATATCCCCCACACCATTACACCCCCACCACCAGCCTGAACCGGTGATATCCCATCCCCCACACCATTACACCCCCACCACCAGCCTGAACCGGTGATACCCCATCCCCCACACCATTACACCCCCACCACCAGCCTGAACCGGTGATATCCCATCCCCCACACCATTACACCCCCACCACCAGCCTGAACCGGTGATATCCCATCCCCCACACCATTACACCCCCACCACCAGCCTGAACCGGTGATACCCCATCCCCCACACCATTACACCCCCACCACCAGCCTGAACCGGTGATATCCCATCCCCCACACCATTACACTCCCACCACCAGCCTGAACCGGTGATATCCCATCCCCCACACCATTACACCCCCACCACCAGCCTGAACCAGTGATATCCCATCCCCCACACCATTACACCCCCACCACCAGCCTGAACCGGTGATATCCCATCCCCCACACCATTACACTCCCACCACCTGCCTGAACCGGTGATATCCCATCCCCCACACCATTACACCCCCACCACCAGCCTGAACCGGTGATATCCCATCCCCCACACCATTACACCCCCACCACCAGCCTGAACCGGTGATATCCCATCCCCCACACCATTACACCCCCACCACCAGCCTGAACCGGTGATATCCCATCCCCCACACCATTACACCCCCACCACCAGCCTGAACCGGTGATATCCCATCCCCCACACCATTACACCCCCACCACCAGCCTGAACCGGTGATATCCCATCCCCCACACCATTACACCCCCACCACCAGCCTGAACCGGTGATACCCCATCCCCCACACCATTACACCCCCACCACCAGCCTGAACCAGTGATACCCCATCCCCCACACCATTACACCCCCACCACCAGCCTGAACCGGTGATACCCCAACCCCCACACCATTACACCCCCACCACCAGCCTGAACCAGTGATACCCCATCCCCCACACCATTACACCCCCACCACCAGCCTGAACCGGTGATATCCCATCCCCCACACCATTACACCCCCACCACCAGCCTGAACCGGTGATACCCCATCCCCCACACCATTACACCCCCACCACCAGCCTGAACCGGTGATATCCCATCCCCCACACCATTACACCCCCACCACCAGCCTGAACCGGTGATATCTCATCCCCCACACCATTACACCTCCACCACCAGCCTGAACCGGTGATATCCCATCCCCCACACCATTACACCCCCACCACCAGCCTGAACCGGTGATACCCCATCCCCCACACCATTACACCCCCACCACCAGCCTGAACCGGTGATATCCCATCCCCCACACCATTACACCCCCACCACCAGCCTGAACCGGTGATATCTCATCCCCCACACCATTACACCTCCACCACCAGCCTGAACCGGTGATATCCCATCCCCCACACCATTACACCTCCACCACCAGCCTGAACCGGTGATATCCCATCCCCCACACCATTACACCCCCACCACCAGCCTGAACCGGTGATACAAGGCAGGATGGATCCATGCACCAAATTCTGACCCCACCATCTGAATGTCGCAGCTGAAATCCAGACTCATCAGACCAGGCAACGTTTTTTCCAATCTTCTATTCTCCAATTTTGTTGATCCTGTGCCAATTGTAGCCTCAGTTTCCTGTTCTGACAGGAGTAGTGCCCGGTGTGGTCTTCTGCTGCTGTGGCCCATCTGCTTCAAGGTTGGATGTGTTGTGTGTTCAGAGACGATATTCTGCATACCTTGGGTGTAACGAGAGGTTATTTGAGTTACTGTTGTCTTTCTATCATCTGGAACCGGTCTGCCCATTCTCCTCTGACCTCAACAAGGCATTTTCCTCCACACAACTGCCACTCACTGGATATTTTCTCTTTTTCCCACCATTCTCTGTAAACTCCGAGAGATGGTTGTTGTGAAAATCCCAGAAATACTCAGACCAGCCCGTCTGCCACCAACAACCATGCCACGTTCAAAGTCACCGAGATCCCCTTTCTTCCCCATTCTGATGCTCGGTTTGAACTTCAGCAAGTCGTCTTCACCACGTCTAGATGCCTAAATGCATTGAGTTGCTGCCATGTGATTGGCTGATTGGCAATTTGTGTTACCGAGCGATTGAACAGGTGTACCTAATAAAGTGGCCCGGTGAGTGTATAAACCTTATAGGGGGGAGGTGGCGGCATCTCTACAAATGAGCGCGTCTTCTGGTCGTGCTGTTGGTAAACGCGGATCGATTTATGGGTGAGCTGGGAAATACGCAATTATCCGGCGCTGTTTTGTAACAATCGTCCTCAAAGGCAAACAAGGCGAGCGTTCCTAATGCTTCGTGTGTGAGCGATCTCCCCGGGGCGGGAGAACAATCCCATCACTTATAGAGCCTGCGCCCGGCATTGACTTTTATTGTGTCTCAGAATGCTGCGTCAGGCTCTTCCATTCCTCGCCGTCTTATCTCGCCTTCTGATTTTCTTTGTTTCTTTGTCTCCGGCTCTTTTGCGTTTGTCGGTTTCCGCGGCGCGATGCTTAATTAAACAACAGATGATCCCGCCGGAGGTTAATGAAATGCCGGCATTAATTGATTTGTAATTGTCTGCCCGCCACGCGCGTCTGTTGGCCGCCGTCCCGGGGCTGCGATGCTTTAGAGTCTCCGATAATCCGGCGCGGTTCTTTGATAGAACGCGGAATGTTTCTGATCGGGGTCACCGGGGTCCGGATCAGACAAACGTCTCTCTGAGTTGTGCAGATCTTTCTGTAGATCCGGCCTCTCGATCAATACGATGGGAAGATTGAAACACGCCGGGCGGGGGATGTGCAAGTCTGACCTACATACAGTATATATATGTATATATATATGGCTATTAGTCCAGCTGGCAGAAATGTTAAAATGAAGCTCTTAGTAACTTTAGAAGTCTACAGGAATTCATCACTAACATGTCATTATGTACAGCAACAGGTCACTATATACAGCAATAGGCCATTATATACAGCAATAGGCCACTACATACAATAGGTCACTATATACAGCAATAGGCCATTACATACAACAACAGGTCACTATATACAGCAATAGGCCATTACATACAACAACAGGTCACTATATACAGCAACAGGTCACTATATACAGCAATAGGTCACTATATACAGCAACAGGCCCCTATATACAGCAACAGGTCACTATATACAGCAACAGGTCACAATGTACAGCAACAGGTCACTATATACAGCAACAGGTCACAATGTACAGCAACAGGCCACTATATACAACAGGCCACTATATACAACAACAGGCCACTATATACAACAGGCCACTATATACAACAACAGGCCACTATATACAACAACAGGCCACTATATACAACAGGCCACTATATACAACAACAGGCCACTATATACAGCAATAGGCCACAACATACAATAGGTCACTATATACAGCAATAGGTCACTATATACAGCACTAGGCCATTACATACAGCAACAGGTCACTATATACAGCAATAGGCCATTACATACAACAACAGGTCACTATATACAGCAATAGGTCACTATATACAGCAACAGGCCCCTATATACAGCAACAGGCCCCTATATACAGCAACAGGTCACAATGTACAGCAACAGGTCACTATATACAGCAACAGGTCACAATGTACAGCAACAGGCCACTATATACAACAACAGGCCACTATATACAGCAATAGGCCACTACATACAATAGGTCACTATATACAGCAATAGGTTACTATATACAGCACTAGGCTATTACATATAGCAACAGGTCACTATATACAGCAATAGGTCACTATATACAGCAACAGGTCACTATATACAGCAATAGGCCACTATATACAGCAATAGGCCACTTAATACAGCAATAGGCCACTTAATACAGCAATAGGCCACTACATACAATAGGTCACTATATACAGCAATAGGTCACTATATACAGCAATAGGCCACTATATACAGCAATATGTCACTATATACAGCAACAGGTCACTTTTTACAGCAACAGGTCACTTTTTACAGCAACAGGTCACAATGTACAGCAATAGGTCACCATGTACAGCAAAAGGTCACTATATACAGCAATAGGTCAATTTTTACAGCAACATGTCACAATGTACAGCAACAGGTCACTATATACAACAGGTCACTAAATACAACAGGTCACTATACACTGTACAGCAATAGGTCACTATATACAACAGGTCACTATATACTGTACAGCAACCGGTCACTATGTACAGCAACCGGTCACTATATAAAGCAGTAGGTCACTATATACAGAAGTAGGTCACTATATACAGAAGTAGGTCACTATGTACAGCAACCGGTCAATATATACAGCAGTAGGTCACTATATACAGAAGTAGGTCACTATGTACAGCAACCGGTCAATATATACAGCAGTAGGTCACTATATACAGAAGTAGGTCACTATATACAGAAGTAGGTCACTATATACAGAAGTAGGTCACTATGTACAGCAACCGGTCACTATATACAGAAGTAGGTCACTATATACAGAAGTAGGTCACTATATACAGCAGTAGGTCACTATGTACAGCAACCGGTCACTATATACAGAAGTAGGTCACTATATACAGAAGTAGGTCACTATATACAGCAGTAGGTCACTATATACAGCAGTAGGTCACTATATACAGCAGTAGGTCACAACGTACAGTACAGGATCATTTTTCAGAAAAGCTCCACCTTGTATCATTAAATTCAGTCAGTGAATTTGGCTTTGGCTGAGATGATGTCATTAGTCTGCTGCAGGCAGGAGAGGCATTTTCTCAGTCCCCCTCCAGTGATCAGACTGTACATTGTAACTTTGTACTTTTGTAAGCACAGCCAAGAACTGCACAGGCACCAGGATCTCGGTCCAGGAAGTAGATGACCTCACAAATGGGCACCAATTCCCACGGACACCCCCCAAAATCTTACGGAAAGTTTTCCCAGAAGAGTGACGGATGTTTTAGCTACAAAGGGGGCCGACTACATATTAATGGCCATGGGGGAGGGGGGCAACCCCTTATTAATGAACATGGGGGAGGGGCAACTTTATATTATTGGCCATGGTGGGGCAACTCCATTTTAATGATCATGGGGTGATCATTGGGGGGGGGGGATTCTATAGTGATGGACATGGAAATGGAAGGGCCATAGGGGGAGGGGACAACTCCATATTAATAACTATGAGGGGAGGGGGCAATTCCATATTAATAACTATGAGGGGAGGGGGCAATTCCATATTAATGGCCATAAAGGGAGGAGAGGAGGGGAGGGAGGGAGTAACTTTAAATATGGAGGGAGCAACTATAAATCAATGGCCATGGGGGGGAGGGGGGCAACTATACATTAATGGCCATGGGGGGGAGGGGGGCAACTATACATTAATGGCCATGGGGAAGATGCAACTCCATATTAAAGGCCATAAGGGGTGGGGAGGGGCAACTTTATATAAATGGCTATGGAGGGAGCAACTCTATATTAATGGCCATATGGGGGGGGGGGCAACTCCATATTAATAAGCATGGGGGGGCAACTTCACATTAATGGCCATGGTGGGGCAACTCCATATTAATGACCATGGGGGAGGGGGGCAACTGCATATTAATGGCCATGGTGGCGCAACTCCATTTTAAAAGATCAAAGTTATGTGGCGCTAGTCTATGTATATCAATAAAATGCTTCCTAGCTGCTCAATAATAAAACTCTCAATATGCAATAAACGCTTTATCCATTAGGGGGCAGTGAAAGCAACAAGCTGTAAGGTCCTGGTGATTACAACACAATATTAAATATCATCTAGTACCAGTGTACGTGAAAAACGTGACTAAGTGCTAACAACACCCGGTCATACGAAGTAAATAAATGTATGCTCCCTCAAATTGTGTTATCCAATGATGTGAAATGCTCTTCAAAACAATATGTGATGAAAACTAAACTGAAATGTGAAATGCAACACTATCTCACATACAAATGCAACACTATAACATATAATAATGACCGTGATCAAGTGCAAAAACTTGTGACATAAATGCACCAACGTGCATATTGATCCAATTCTAAAAGTGAGTTCCCAGAGTCCAACTCCTCTCCCAAAACAACAACAAATGAATGGAAAAAATATATAAATATAGTACAAAATAGTGAAAATGGTGACAGTAAATAATAATAATAAATAATAAACAAGTCCACAATAATGATGCTTCATGCAATGTGATTCAAAGTGTCCATATAGACGGTTGATATCAGTAGCCCTTAGCGTGACTTAATGCTGGATTCATGCAATAAGACGGACTGGTGCAGCACACAGGTGTTTCCCCCAGCCTCTCACCTCCAGCAGCGGCCCCCAGTGGGCCAAGTCAGGCCAGCGGTTAGTAATCCTCTGTGTGTGATGGTACTCCAGCAGCCGTCCCCCTCTTCCTACAGATGTATCTGGGTCGAGTTCTCTAGCAAATCACCAGCGCTCCCAAAAGTCACGTGGGTGTGACGCAACGCGTCAGGGTAGGAGGAGCCAGGTGCCGACGCTTCCTGGGAACGGCCGTACCCGGAAGCCAGAGTGTGTTCATTGTTATTTTCGCTGACATCTTTTGATTTTAATGTAAGTTACTACTTTTTAATAAATGTGTATTGGAATTACTTCACTATGGGAGCATCTCCTTCTTCATTGTTATTTTGGGAGCGCTGGTGATTTGCTAGAGAACTCGACCCAGATACATCTGTAGGAAGAGGGGGACGGCTGCTGGAGTACCATCACACACAGAGGATTACTAACCGCTGGCCTGACTTGGCCCACTGGGGGCCGCTGCTGGAGGTGAGAGGCTGGGGGAAACACCTGTGTGCTGCACCAGTCCGTCTTATTGCATGAATCCAGCATTAAGTCACGCTAAGGGCTACTGATATCAACCGTCTATATGGACACTTTGAATCACATTGCATGAAGCATCATTATTGTGGACTTGTTTATTATTTATTATTATTATTTACTGTCACCATTTTCACTATTTTGTACTATATTTATATATTTTTTCCATTCATTTGTTGTTGTTTTGGGAGAGGAGTTGGACTCTGGGAACTCACTTTTAGAATTGGATCAATATGCACGTTGGTGCATTTATGTCACAAGTTTTTGCACTTGATCACGGTCATTATTATATGTTATAGTGTTGCATTTGTATGTGAGATAGTGTTGCATTTCACATTTCAGTTTAGTTTTCATCACATATTGTTTTGAAGAGCATTTCACATCATTGGATAACACAATTTGAGGGAGCATACATTTATTTACTTCGTATGACCGGGTGTTGTTAGCACTTAGTCACGTTTTTCACGTACACTGGTACTAGATGATATTTAATATTGTGTTGTAATCACCAGGACCTTACAGCTTGTTGCTTTCACTGCCCCCTAATGGATAAAGCGTTTATTGCATATTGAGAGTTTTATTATTGAGCAGCTAGGAAGCATTTTATTGATATACATAGACTAGCGCCACATAACTTTGATCTTTTAATACGATATTTATGCAGGGTGGGTGAGGCCACCTCATATGTAGGCAGCTTTTCTTTGTTTATTACCCTTGATCCTGTGAGAATTGGGTTGTGCGCATTAGTCCTTTAATATTTTCTTTTGCAACTCCATTTTAATGATCATGGGGGGGCAGAGACAATTCCATAATAATGGCCATGGAAAGAGAAGGGGGCAATTCCATATTAATGGCCATGGTGGAGGGGGGGCAACTGCATATTAATGGTCATGGGGAAGGGGGGCAAACCCATATTAATGGATAAGGGGAGGGGCAACTTCATATTACTGGCCATCGTGGCGCAACTCCATTTTAATGATCTTGGGGGGGGCGGAGGCAATTCCATAATAATGGCCATGGGGGAAGTGGGGCAACTCCATAATATTGGCCATGGGGGGGGGGGGAGAGGGGCAACTCTATATTAATGACCATGGAGTAGGGGGCAACTCCATATTGATGGTAATGGGGGAATGGGGGCAAATCTATATTAATAACCATGTGGGGGGGAGGGGAAACTCCATATTAATAGCCATAAGGGGAGGGGAGGCAACTTCATATAAATCGCCATGGGGAGAGGGGGGGCAACTCCATATTAATGGCCTTGAAGGGGGGGGCAACTCCATATTAATGACCATGAGGGAAGGGGGGCAATTCCATATTAATGACTATGGGGGGGCTCCATTTAAATGACCATTGTAGGGGGGCAACTTGATATTAATGACCATGGGGGGGGAGACTCCCTATTAATGGGAATGGGGAGAGAGTGGCAACTCCAAAATGATGACGATCGGAAGGGGGGGGGGCAACTCCATATAAATGACCATTGGGGGGAGCAACTTCATATTAATGGAGGGGGGGGGGCAACACTCCAAATCAATGAGCATGGGGTTTCAGAATGGGATGTCCAATAAGCTCAGGGGGCTCAGGGGTCCACTAACCGTTGACCTTACAATGTATTATCTCATCCGCCTGCATATGCCGGGAACAAACCATTTATCATTTATAGGTTTTTGCACCAACAGGACTACTCAAAAACCCGGAGCAGAGACCAATCAATCTTGAAGGCAATCATAAATCATAGCTCATCTGGTTCCCACACCTCCAATATAAAACCAGAGAGAGGAGACACGGCGCTCCACCATGAAGATTATCCGGCCCTGAGAACGGAGCTTCTGATCCGCAGACGATTCAGCCGAGACGTCTCTTCT
Organism: Aquarana catesbeiana; assembly: GCF_042186555.1. Lineage (NCBI taxonomy): Eukaryota > Metazoa > Chordata > Amphibia > Anura > Ranidae > Aquarana > Aquarana catesbeiana. The sequence continues at coordinate 686,849,074 of NC_133327.1, read as the reverse complement.
GACTGAGCTTTATCCTCACCTGCAGCTACTCCCGGTGTTCACCTACTGATCCCGCCATTGACCTTCTATCCATAGTCCCGTCAGATAGTTCATTCCAGCTATGGGGCGGCAGAGACCATCCACCTCTCACCAGGGCTGGACTGGGACAAAAATGTGGCCCTGGACTTCATCCAGACCGGCCCAGGGCACAACACATCAGGGCACGGTACATCAGGCCACATCAGGGTACAGAGCCCAGCACATCAGGGCACAAGGCACATCAGGGCACAACACATCAGGGCACAAGGCACATCAGGGCACAGCACATCAGGGTACAGCACATCAGGGTACAGGGCACAGCACATCAGGGTACAGAGCCCAGTACATCAGCGTACAGTGCACAACATATCAGGGTACAGTGCCCAGTACATCAGCGTACAGTGCACAACATATCAGGGTACAGTGCCCAGTACATCAGCGTACAGGGCACAACATATCAGGGTACAGTGCCCAGCACATCAGCGTACAGGGCACAACATATCAGGGTACAGTGCCCAGCACATCAGCGTACAGGGCACAACATATCAGGGTACAGTGCCCATTACATCAGCATACAGGGCACAACATATCAGGGTACAGTGCCCATTACATCAGCGTACAGGGCACAACATATCAGGGTACAGTGCACAGCACATCAGGGTACAGAGCCCAGCACATCAGCTAATAGGGCACAACACATCAGGGCACAGTACATCAGGGTATAGCACATCAGGACACAGCACATCAGGGCACAGAACATCAGAGCACACGACATTGAGGCACAGCACACCGGGGCACAGGACATCAGGGCACAGGACATCAGGGCAAAGCACATCAGGGCGCATCAGGGCACATAGCACATCAGGGCACGTGGCACATCAGGGCACGTGGCACATAGCACATCAGGGCACGTGGCACATCAGGGCACGGGGCACATAGCACATCAGGGCACGTGGCACATCAGGGCACGGGGCACATAGCACATCAGGGCACATGGCACATCAGGGCACGGGGCACATCAGGGCACGGGGCACATCAGGGCAAATGGCACATCATGGCACATCAGGGCACATGGCACATCAGGGCACGGGGCACATCAGGCCACATGGCACATCAGGGCACATTATGGCACATCAGCGCACGGGGCACATCAGGGCACATTATGGCACATCAGGGCACATGATGGGGCACATGGCACATTATGGTGCACATCGCACATCAGGGCATGGGGCACATCAGGGCACATAGCACATCAGGGCACAGGGCACATGGCACATCAGGGCACATGATGGGGCACATTATGGGGCACATGGCACATCAGGCCACATGGCACATTAGGGCACGGGGCACATGGCACATCAGGGCACATTATGGCACATCAGGGCACATGATGGGGCACTTCAGGGCACATGATGGGGCACATCAGGGCACATTATGGGGCACATCAGGCTACATGGCACATTAGGGCACGTGGCACATCGGGGCACATCAGGGCATGGGGCACATCAGGGCTCGGGGCACATGATGGGGCACATAGCACATCAGGGCACATGATGGGGCACATAGCACATCAGGGCACATGATGGGGCACATAGCACATCGGGGCACATGATGGGGCACATAGCACATCAGGGCACATGATGGGGAACATAGCACATCGGGGCACATGATGGGGCACATGATGGGGTGATGGGGCACATAGCACATCGGGGCACATGATGGGGCACATGATGGGGTGATGGGGCACATAGCACATCGGGGCACATGATGGGGCACATAGCGGGGCACATGATGGGGCACATAGCGGGGCACATAGCACATCATCAGGGCACATTGTGGGGTCTTACTAGCCAGCATGCAGAGTAGCGCAGGGAGCTTCTGTAGTAATAAGTTCTCTCTCGTGTCATCACGCTGTTCTCCGGCGGCCCCGCCCCCTCCTCTCTTCTTGTCTATACCAGATGATCCTACAAGCCAATTGGTATAGACGAGAAGAGAGGAGGGGGCGGGGCCGCCGGAGAACAGCGTGATGACACGAGAGAGAACTTATTACTACAGAAGCTCCCTGCGCTACTCTGCATGCTGGCTAATCTCGATCTACCCGTCAGGCGCCAGCTGTTGGCAGTTGACGGGTAGATCGCCGCGCACCGCAGATGCGCCTGAAAGTGAAAGTGGCCCAGACTGAGCCATCGGCCCACCGGGAATCTCCCGGTAGTCCCGATGGCCAGTCCATCCCTGCCTCTCACCATCGCTGTATGAAATAAGCCGAGGGCAAATACCATTCATCGAGACTTCTGCCCCCCAAGTGACACCAAGACTGATCTATCTCAGTGTGAATTATCTTATACATGAGCCATAATGTCTATCAACTATATGTCCAAAGTCTGAGGACACCTGACCATCACACCTATTGTGGGACATCCCACTCCAACCTATGGGCAGTATAAGGGAATGTCATGAAAGTGGAAACATTTACTTATATTATTATATTATACATGTGGGGGGAAAGAATGATTTTGTCCCCTGCAGATTGTGTACGTTTGCCCCACTTACAAAGAAATGAAGGGTCTATAATTTTTATCATAGGTGTATTTTATATGAAAGAGACAGAATATCAACCAAAAATCCAGAAAAAACACACAATACAAATGTTATAAATGGAGTTGCAGTTTACTGAGTAAAATAAGTATTTGATCCCCAAGCAAAACATGACTTAGTAGTTGGTGGAGAAACCACAGAGGCAAGCACAGAGGTCAGACGTTTCTTGTAGGTGGTGACCAGGTTTGCACACATCTCAGGAGGGATTTTTCTCCACTCTTCTTTACAGATTTTCTCTAAATCCTTGAGGTTTCTTAGCTGTCTCTTGGCAACTCAAAGTTTTAGCTCCCTCCATAAAATTTTCTATAGGATTAAGGTCTGGAGACTGGTTAGGCCACTCCATGAACCTAATGTGCTTCTTCTTGAGCCACTACTTTGTTGCCTTGGGGGTATGTTTTTGGGTCATTGTCATGCTGGAAGACCCATCCCAGACCCATCTTCAGTGTTCTGGCTGAGGGAAGAAGGTTCTCATTCAAGATTTTACAATACATGGCCCCGTCCATTGGCCCCTCAATGCGGCAAAGTCAACCTGTACCTTTAGCGGAGAAACAGCCCCAAAGCATCATGTTTCCACCTCCGTGTGTGACTGTAGGGATGGTGTTCTTAGGGTCATAGTCAGCATTTTTCTTCCTCCAAACACAGCGAGTCGAGTTAATGCCGAAGAGCTTGATTTTGGTCTCATCTGACCACAGCACTTTCTCCCAATCCTTCTCTGAATCATTTAGATGTTCATTGGCAAACTTCAGATGGGCCTCTACATGTGTCTTCTTGAGGAGGGGACCTTGCAGGCGCTGCAGGATTTCAATCCATGGTGGTGTATTGTGTTACCAATGGTTTGTTTGGTGACTGTGGTCCCAACTCCCTTGAGATCCTTCACAAGCTCCTCCCGTGTAGTTCTGGGCTGATCCCTCACTTTTCCCATGACCATCCTCACCCCATGAGGAGAAATCTCGCATGGGAGCTCCAGACCGAGGGCGATTGATGGTTATTTTGTATTTCTTTTATTTGCAAATTATCACTCCAACAGTTGTCTCCTTCTCACCAAGCTTCTTGCTGATGGTCTTGTAGCCCATTCCAGCCTTGTGCAGGTCTACAATCTTGTCCCTGACGCCCTCTGACAGATCTTTGGTCTTCCCCATGATGGTGAGGATTGATTGGAAGAAAGAGATTCTATGGACAGGTGTCTTTTATACACATAACGAGTTGTCGTTAGGAGAACCTTCTTACATTGACAGGACTAATCTGTGTCTCACAAGAGCACCTCCTGTAGCCAGTCTGTGGGGGAGCAGAATTATTGTTGGTTGGTAGGGGATCAAATATTTATTTTACTCCCTGACCTGCAACTCCATTTATAACATTTGTATTGTGTGTTTTTTCTGGATTTTTAGTTGATATTCTGTCTCTATTATATAAAATACACCTATGATATAAATTATAGACTCTTCATTTCTTTGTAAGTGGGCAAACTTACACAATCTGCAGGGGAGCAAATCATTTTTTTCCCCCTCACTGTGTGTACTTTTTACTTTTTATTATATTTTGTGCGCTCTTTTTTCTCCCCAGCCGTACCTGTGTGCAGTAGTCAACTCTTTCCAAGACCATGGAAAACTGAGGACGGTCTTCAGGTTGGTGCTGCCAGCACTGCGTCATGATACGATAGCTGCAGTTTAAATGAGAACAAACACTGAAAAATTTCACCCACAACATTCTGACAGATATCATTAAATCCAGACTCCAGGCAATTTTTTTTAGTTAAAGTGAGAGTTAGAATAGAATAGAATAGAATAGAATAAATAGAATAGAAAATAAAAGAATAGAATAAATCAGAATATAAAATAATGAATAGAACAGAATAAAACATTATAGAATATAAAATAATAGAAAAGAACCAAATATAAAAGAAAATAATATAAAATAAATGAATAGAAAAGAATACAACAGAACAGAATATAAAAAAAGAATAAAATAGAATAGGATAAAAAAGGATATAATATAAAATCAAAGAATAGAAAAAAAAATAAAAAAAATAATAGAATAAAAGAGTATAGAAAAAAAAATATATCAGAATATAAAATAAAATAATAAAATAAAATAATAACATATAAAATAAAATAATAGAATATAACAGCATAGAATATAAAATAAAAGAATAGAAAATAATAAAACAGAATAAAATATAAAATAAAATAATAGAAAAGAATAAAAAAGGATAAAATATAAAATGAAAGAATAGAAAAAACATTTAAAAAATAGAATAGAATAAAAACAGTATATAAAAAATATATAATATATAATAAAAGAATAGAAAAAAACAGCATAGAATATAAAATAAAAGACTAGAACAGAACAGAATATAAAAGATAATAATAGAATATAAAATAAAAGAATAAAACAGACTAGAATATCAATTAAAATAATTAAATAGAATATAAAAGAAAAGAATAGAATAACAAAAAAAGATTGAAATATAAAATGAAAGAATAGAAAATAAAATAAAAAAATAGAATGGAAAAAAACAGTATAGAGAAAAAAATTGAATAGAACATAAAAAATAGAATAAAACAGAATAGAATATAAAATAAAAGAATAGAATAGAATACAACAGAAAATAATAAAATAGTATAGAATAGAACAGAAAATAAAAGGATAAGAAAAGAAAAGAATGGAGTACAAAAAAGAAAGCAGCTCGGGAAGCCGTCCCTAACAATACTACTGTTTGACCACAAGATGTCCTCAGTTTTCTAGTGTAATTTAAGAAGGTAGTCTGAGGACATCCAATGAATGCAGGGTGTCATGACTCCACCCCCTGGGGGGGGGGGGGGGCGGCACCGCGTTGCCCCAATTTATAGTGCATTGAACCAGATAGCTGTGCGGTGTCAACGTCAGTAGGGGACTGCCCCCAGGCCAGGGAAGGGGTGAGCTGGAATAAGACTCAGGTGTTACATGACTAGCTTGAATTAGGAAATATAGTACAAAAATAAAATAACCGACCATATCCCGGGGAGAACTTGTAGAGTGCCACGTCCCAGAATAGCTATCCATTAAGTAACCAACTGATCCCAGCACCAGAGGCAACAATAACACAATTAAGGAGTATAAAAGAACACATTTTATTGATGACAGCCCGTTCTATTGATATTCTTCCTCAAGTTCCCAAAACATTATACAAGTGATACACCATTCAGTGCTAAAAAGACTAACACATAGTCCATATAATAATTTGCTTGGGCATTCAAGTTTCAAACCAACGTGTTTCGCAGCTTGAACCGCTGCTTCTTCAGGGACCAAATGCGAAAATGTTTCAACAGCAAGTAGACATTTGGTATGAATAAACACCATCAGAGCGCCACCAACGAAGAGGACGACCTTACCCCATCCCAAAAAAAAAGAAAAAGGTGGGGTGGATGGCATCAAAGCACTTGACCACACACGGAAGAGACCAAGGCCGCAAACACCAACCCGCAGCAAAACCGATCTCAGTCAATAACTCCCTTGTACAAATCACCCACCCCATACCAAATATCTGCTTGCTGTTGAAAGTTGCGACATTTTTGCATTTCGGAACCCTGAAGAAGCAGCAGTTCAAGCTGCAAAATGCGTCAGCCTTGGAACTATTGGTGGAATTGGTTGGCTCTCTGTCCCAAAAGTGAGACACCAGGGGTTATGTTTAGACCCTTGATCTTTCACCAAAGCACCCCAAATCCCAACAGGGCAAAAAAATGTAAAAAAAAAATATATATGAAAATCTAAAAAAACAAAAGTAATATATATATATATATATATATATATATATATATATATATATATATAAAAATCTACAAAAAAGGAAAAAAGAAAAAAAAAATGAAAATCTAAAAAAAGTAAAATATATATAATATATATGAAAATGTAAAAAAAAGAGAAAAAAAATGAAAATCTAAAAAAAAGTAAAAAAAAAAAAAAAAAAAAAATATATATATATAGTGAAATCTAAAAAAAAATTATATATGAAAATTTAAAAAAAAGTAAGAAAGAAAGAAAATGTAAAATTATATATATATATATATATATATATATATATATATATATATATATATATATATATATATATATATATAATAAAAAAATATATGAAAATCTAAAAAAAAAAAAAAAAAAGGGGAAAAAAATATGAAAATGTAAAAAAATGTAAAAAAAAAATGTATAGCAAAACATACAGCATGGGGAGCCTCGAGGGATGGGGTTGGGGTGGGATTAGGCTAAGCCCTGGGTGGGCTTACTGAAAGTCCATATAAGGAGTCTGAACTCCAAGCACAAGCTGTCTGGAGGGTAATAAATAAGATATTTGGACTCGTACACGGGGCCAGGGCAGTTTTTGGGCGGATCCATCCTTCCTCCGCTTGTGACAAATTCCAGCACCTCCTGGTTGCTCTTACTGGGGTACGGCATGTATCCCAATGAGAAAATCTCCCACAGCAAAACCCCGAAAGACCTGCAGAGGGAGGAGAGAGGAGAGGACAGAAATAAGAAGACACCCCACTCATTATTAGACAATAGTGCAATTCATTTCAATATCAAATTGAAATTCGGATGAAATTCTCACTATTCGGAGATTCGGATGCATCGGAATTTCCGAATCACAACAGTAACAAATTTCACTGAATCCAAAATATATTATAACAAAACTAATTATCCAAATTTCAGTTTGAAAATGAATTTGAATTAGAAATGGAAACATATTACAATAAATAATGTGAGATATAAAAGTAAAATAAAAGGCCAATTCCTACTTAGGCTTCTTTATAGAATATAAAATAATAGAATAGAAAATAAAACAATAAAATACAACAATAGAATAGAATAAAACAGCATAGAATAGAATATAAAATAATAGAATAGCAGGTCAGTGATGGGGAACCTTGGCCACCCCCAGATGTTTTGGAACTACATTTCCCATGATGCTCATGTACTCTGCAGTGTAGTTGAGCATCATGGGAAATGTAGTTCCAAAACATCTGGGGGTGGCCAAGGTTTGCCATCGCTGCTCTAGGTCAATGTAGCCCCCCCTATAGGCGGAAATGAATTACACCGAACCAGCAAAAGGTTATTACGCTGCAAATATACTCCGCACACAAGGGGGATCAGAAAGGATCCAGCGGGGGATCAAATACTTTTTTCCCCTCAATGAAATAATGGACTTACCAGGTGTCAGTCTTGGATGTGAATATTCCTTCCATGAAGGCCTCGGGGGGCATCCACTTCACCGGCAGCATGGCGCACCCTCCCTTCCTGTAGTAACTGGCCCTGAGGAACGAGATACCAACATTCTTCATTCATTACAACACGAACAGGAAAATCTTGCCCCTTTCACACCGCTGTGACTTGAAAGTCGAGCGATTTTGCCGTGATTTTTTTGGCTGAGATTTTGCAACAAATTCAGGGAATGGCTGTGCAAACTTTAGGTCTGTGGACCTCAACTCGCATCAAAGTCGGACCAAAGTAGTAGAGGGACTACTTTGAAGTCGGCACATACAGTTGTGCTCATAAGTTTACATACCCCGGCAGAATTTATGATTTCTTGGCCATTTTGCAGAGAATATGAATGATAACACAAAAACTTTTCTTTCCCCCATGGTTAGTGTTTGGCTGAAGCCATTTATTATCAATGAACTGTGTTTACTCTTTTAAAATCATAAATGACAACAGAAACTATCCAAATGACCCTGATCAAAAGTTTACATACCCCGGTGATTTTGGCCTGATAACATGCACACAAGTTGACACAAAGGGGTTTGAATGGCTATTAAAGGTAACCATCCTCACCTGTGATATGTTTGCTTGTAATTAGTGTGTGTGTATAAAAGGTCAATGAGTTTCTGGACTCCTGACAGACCCTTGCATCTTTCATCCAGTACTGCACTGACGTTTTTGTATTCTGAGTCATGATGAAAGCAAAAGAATTGTCAAAGGATCTGCGGGAAAAGGTAGTTGAACTGTATAAAACAGGAAAGGGATATAAAAAGATATCCAAGGAATTGAGAATGCCAATCAGCAGTGTTCAAACTCTAATCAAGAAGTGGAAAATGAGGAGTTCTGTTGAAACCAAACCACGGTCAGGTAGACCAACTAAAATTTCAGCCAGAACTGCCTGGAAAATTGTTTGGGATGCAAAGAAAAATCCACAAATAACTTCAGGTGAAATACAGGACTCTCTGACAACATGTGGCGTGGCTGTTTCAAGAGGCACAAAAAGGAGACACTTGAAGAAAGATGGGCTGCATGGTCGAGTCGCCAGAAGAAAACCATTACTACGCAAATGCCACAAAGTATCCCACTTACAATACGCCAAACAGCACAGAGACAAGCCTCAAACCTTTGGAGTGATGAGACCAAAATTGAGCTTTTTGGCCACAACCATAAACGCTACATTTGGAGAGGAGTCAACAAGGCCTATGATGAAAGGTCCACCATTCCTACTGTGAAACACGGAGGTGGATCATTGATGTTTTGGGGATGTGTGAGCTACAAAGTCACAGGAAATTTGGTCAAAATTGATGGCAAGATGAACGCAGTATGTTATCAAAAAATACTGGAGGAACATTTGCATTCATCAGCCAGGAAGCTGCACATGGGATGTACTTGGACATTCCTACATGACAATGATCCAAAACACAAGGCCAAGTCCACCTGTCATTGGCTACGGCAGAATAAAGTGAAGGTTCTGGAGTGGTCATCAGTCTCTTGACCTCAATATCATTGAGCCATTCTGGGGAGATCTCAAACGTGCCGTTCATGGAAGACGGCCCAAGAATTTACAGGAACTGGAGGCTTTTTGCCAAGAGGAATGGGCAGCTTTACCATCTGAGAAGATAAAGAGCCTCATCCACAAATACCACAAAAGACTTCAAGCTGTCATTGATGTTAAAGGGGGCAATACACGGTATTAAGAACTGGGGTATGTAAACTTTTGATCAGGGTCATTTGGGTAGTTTCTGTTGCCATTATGATATAAAAGAGTAAACACAGTTGATTGATAATAAATGGCTTCAGCTAAACACTAACCGTGAGTGAGAGAAAAGTTTTTGTGTTATCATTCATATTCTCTGAAAAACGGCCAAGAAATCCTAAATTCTGCCAGGGTATGTAAACTTATGAGCACGGCTGTATATAAATGGTACCATTGGAAATCATGGAGAATGACTTGTCATGTGACTTTACAGTCCCAAGTCGCAGAACAAGTCGCACAAGTGAAAGGAGATTTCATCTCAACCACTTAATGCCAGGTGACGAACCTGTACATCGCCCGACATGCCCGAGGATTTTATCACTTCTGGTTTTTCTCTGGTTGTAAACAAACCATTAGTGGTTTGTAAAAAAACATCGGATCATACCAATCTTTCCGTTCTTGGTGCAATCCGAAGATTTTAAGGGCAGAGGAGACATTTGGGGTCTAATAGACCTCAGATGTCTCAGTAAAGAGGACCTGTCACTGCCTATTGCTATCATAAGAGATGTTTACATTCCTTATGTTAACAATAAAAGTGATAAAAAAGTACAGTGTAAAAAAAATAAATAAAAATAATAATAATTTAAAGTGCCAGAAAAATGCCCGATTTTGCCCATGTCGCTGATACGCAAAGATCTGAACCTCGCCTCATTGTCCAATCTGATGGGAACATTTGGAATTTGATAGCAGGAATGTATCTTCTCACTCCCTGATGTCGACACTTTGTACTGAATTTACAAAGGGAATAAATAACTGATTTCAATTATTTTTATATTGTCCTGATCAGATCCTTTATAAGCCCGGCCATGACAGGTTCTCTTTACAGGTAAAGTCTTGGAATGTTCATTATCATTTATGACGTCATCGCTCAGCCTTTCAAATTTGATGAAATTGGTCATTATGATCGGAAATATTTATTTTCTACCCCGGATATCAGGATATGACCTCCTTCCCCGAATAGAACGTCTTTGTAGGAAGATTACCTGTAGATGTCGCGGGCCATTCCAAAGTCGCCGATCTTTGCAATTCTGCCGGGCCCCTGACATGTCAGCAGACAGTTCCTCGCAGCGATGTCCCTGAAATGAAGTGATTGATTGCTTTAATAAGGTCACCTTCAATCAATAGAGTACAGTGACACGCATGTGGATTCTTATCCCGATTCCCGACCATTAAACTCTTCCATGCTGCGATCTACGGACAGCTTGCAACGCGCTTTACAATCTCAGTTTACTTTACTTATTCGTTATTCATATATTATTCATTTATTAATATCATATTATATACTGTATACATAGATTATTATATTGTTATTATAGCATATATTATTCATTTAATATCATATTATACACTGTATAAATATAGTATTCGATTCTTATTATATAATCTATTATTACTATAATATATATATATATATATATATATATATATATATATATATACACACATATACATACACACACACACATAGTATATTTATTATTTTATATATATCATATATTATTCATTATTATCCATATATATATACACACACTATATATTATGATATATATATATATGAATTATATATAATAATAATTTAATAATAATTATACTGTGTGTGTGTATATATAAAAAAACAAATCTATATATACACACACACAGTATTAATTATTATTATTATTATTTATTATTATATAATATATGATTCATTTATTAATATATATATATATATATATATATATATATATATATATATATATATATATATATATATATATATATATATTATATAATATATACACACCATACTGCGATACTTTTGCCATGGTGGTTTTTACTGTTCATGCTTGTTTTTCATTTTTCCCCATATCAGTGTTGCTGATCTCCTCAGGCCTCTTTCAGACACTTCCTAGCTACATGCACTTGTACAATGTCAGCAGAACACCATTCATCTGGTCTGGCTTCCTGATAGTGACAACACGATTAAGGCTGAGCGATGTGCTTCAGCGTGGCTGAATGTACGTAGTCTCCACCAGGGGAATTCCTAGATCTGCACAACCACACCAGCCAATAAGAGCCCCCCCCCCCCCCCCCCATCATCATCCCGTCTGCAATTCATTTTAGTTTAAGACTCCCACAAGAGGATCCTGTTCTGTATATGTTGATAATGTCAGGGATTTATTTATGGAGACTTGTAAAGGATCACTTTACACGCACTTCTTGGCCTTTACTGGCCATATCACGGGACTGGTTACCTGTGAATGAAGTGGTTCTCCTCCAGGTACAGGCAGCCCTTTGCGATGTCACGAGCCACGTTGAGCAGGTCCAGCATAGTGAGAGAGGAAGGCTGGTTCTGCAAAGAGATGAACATTTATGGATTCGCCATTCTACCCCATGATTGTCCTTCTAAGTCTGCACACACTCTTGATTTAAAATATTGTGGAATTTGGCAGAGCGATCAGCCGTCCCCCCCCCCCATCCATGGCTTTACTCATTTTGAGCAATCAAACTATTAAAATGACCTGAACAGACAAGCAAGAAGACATGGAGAACAGGCTCAGGGGTTGCAATTGTGGGTTTCCCAGAACGGGCTGAGGGCTCTGACCCACCAACCTTCCTGGAGACCCTGCTGATCACCACCTATGGAAGGGAGGTGTTCTCGGCCACATTTGTGGTGGAGAGAGCCCATCGCCTAGCTGCTAGACCCCCACCAAACAGAGCTCCTTCATGCACGTTTATCGCAAATTTCTAAACTACCGAGACCGCAACGCCATATTGCGGCTCACCCGGAAGAAAGGTAATATCCCATTTGGCAACGTGCATGTGGGGGTCTTCCCAGATTTCTCCGCCAAGGTTCAGAAGACACATGTACAGTTCAGTGAAGTTAAAAGGTAGCTTCGGATCCACCACTTGACCTACTCTATGTTCTACCCAGCCAGACTTTGTGTGGTGGGAGAAGACAGAGTACACTTCTTTAAAAATGACCTGAACAGAGCCCTGACCTCAACCCTACTGAACACCTTCGGGATGAATAGGAACACTGATGGTGAATCAGGTCTTCTCAGCTAACATCACTACCTGACCTCATAAAATGGGCACAAATTCCAACAGACACCCTCCAAAATCTCCTGGCAACAAAGGGGGAAAGGCAACTCAATATAAATGGTTATAATGGTGGGATGGGATAGGTCGGGGATGGGACAGTTCAGGGATGAGACAACACCATATTAATGGCCAGGTTAGTGGAGCAACTTTATATTGTTCTGCACAGAGCCCTGGCCTCAACCATACTAAATCCCTTTCGGATGAATTTTAATGGCAACTGCAAGTCGGGTCTGTTTTTTTCTTGGTGCCCAACGTGGGTCTGACATGCAAACCAGGTCTTCTTCAGAATCTGACCTCACAAACGGGCACAAATTTCAACAGACAGCCTCTAAAACCTCATGGAAAGTCTTCCCAAAAGAGTAGAGGCTGATAAAGCCACAAAGTGGGAAACTCAAAATGAGTGGCCATGGGGGGAATGTGTGATAGTCAGGTTTACACAATCTTGGCTATATACTGTGTGTCTAAGAAGAAAACATTTGATATCATGAAGCCAAAAAATTCTCCATAGCAATCCATGGTCACAGGCTGGTGACAATGGTAGCTTAGCTCAAGAGCTAAGATGTGACATGATGTCCTCTACCATGTAGTGATGGGAAATATATATGTTAACCCTTTGTCATAATATTGGATATGGTTTCATATATGTTTTTCATATTTTTATAATAAACTTTGCATATTTTTATTAAAAAAAAATAGTGTATAATGTATATGCTCTTTAAGTCCTCTGCTACAGAAATTGAAAATTTGGGGTATTACAGGGATGGTTATTGTTAGAGTTACAGGGAGGGTTAGTATTGGGGCTACTTGGAAGGTTATTGTTGGGATTACAGGGAGGATTAGTGTTGGGGTTACAGAGGGGATTAGTGTTAGGGTTACAGGGAGGGTCAATGTGAGGGTTACAGGGAGTGTTAGTGTTGGGGGTCACAGGGAGGGCTAGTGTGAAGTTAACGGGGAGGGTTGGTGTTGGGGTCACAGGGAGGGCTAGTGTGGAGTTACAGGGAGGGTTAGTTTTAGGATTATAGGGAGGGTTAGTGTTGGGGTTACAGGGAGGGTTAGTATTGGGGTTACAGGGAAGGTTAGTATTGGGGTTACAAGGAGGGTTAGTATTGGGGTTACAGGGAGGGTTATTGTTGGGATTACAAGAAGGGTTAGTGTTGGGGTTACAGGACGGGTTATAGTTAGGGTTCGAGGGAGGCTTAGTGTTGAGGTTACAGGGAGGATTAGTGTTAGGGTTACAAGGAGGATTAATGTGAGGGTTACAGGGAATGTTAGTGTTGGGGTCACAGGGAGGGCTAGTGTGAAGTAAATGGGGAGGGTTGGTGTTGGGGTCACAGGGAGGGCTAGTGTGAAGTTACAGGGAGGGTTAGTGTTAGGATTATAGGGAGGGTTAGTATTGGGGTTACAGGGAGGCTTAGTATTGGGGTTACTTGGAAGGTTATTGTTAGGATTACAGGAAGGGTTAGTGTTGGGGTTGGAGGACGGGTTAGAGTTAGGGTTACAGGGAGGCTTAGTGTTGAGGTTACAGGGAGGATTAGTGTTAGGATTACAGGGAGCTTTAGTGTTGCGGTTATGGGGATGGTTAGTGTTGGGGTTACAGGGAGGGTTAGTGTTGGGTTATAGAGAAGGTTAGTGCGAGGATTGCAGGGAAGGTTAGTTTGGGGTTACAGGGAGGGTTAGTGTTAGTGTTACAGGGGCAATTTTTGTTGGGGTTACAGGGAGTGTTAATATTAGGAGTTACAGAGAGGGTTACTGTTAGGAGGAGTAATGGCATTGCTCTCTATGTTGGGATTGGAACTCTGAGTACTAGCAATGCTAATCACTTGGCATACAATGCTAATATACCAGTAGTATCTGGGTGGGAAGGGGCCACATACAAAATCTATGTTAACGGCAGAGTTATGTCATAAACCTATGGAGCCCTTAAAAGGCCAGTCCACCCACAATGGATATTTTAGCCATAGGTAAAATATCCATAATTTTTATATGTCTCGGGCACCACAGTGGCAAGCATGTTCCTCTGAAGTTGCCAGTCCACCCGTAACCATCAGTTAAAGTGAAAAATCCAGCAAAACTGCTTCAGAAGGTCAGCGGTGGGCAGAGATGTGAACCCAGGTGTAGAGATCTCAGGGCCAGGACAAGAGGTGGGCAAGAGAGGCAGCCGCCCAGGGTGCAGTGGTAGAGAGGGGGTGGCCCCTGACTGCATGCTCCAGATCTCCTGTCACACTGTGACAACCGACATGAAAAACACAATGTGCACGTGCAACTACCTTCTAACTGCTAGAAAGCAAGCGATTGACCATGCATGTGCAGTGCTCACTCTATGCCAACCATGCGCAGCTGGAGCATTGGGGGCAGAGAATTGGTGCAGAGCGGTACACCCATTCTATGTCATGCATTAGCAGTGGGTGAGGGGGGTGCAATTCCACATCCTTGCCCTAGGCACTGGATGAACCTTTCCCAGTACTGAGGGTTCTCAGTCCATAAACATGTGGACAGAAAGCTTAGCTTTGGGTGGACCAATCCTAACCTGGTCATGTCACATACAGAGTTTTAAAAATTCTGTTCACCATATGGAAAGGGTTTCGGAAGAATCAAAATGAAGAAAAATAAATAAAGGGAACCTGATTATGCCGGCTGGCACAAATGTGATAAAATGGTGAATTGCGGTTCCCTGGAATTAGAGGCCATTTCCTTGTTCTCGCTTCTTGGAAGAACCGCTGCGTTAATGGGTCTGAAAGTCCCATAAAAATGGAGGCTGTTGTGCTAAGGGCTATTTATGAGAGTAATTGTCTCTGACAATGCCGGGCTGGCAGGCTGACAGAGGATTAGGGAGAGAGACGCAACGCCGGCGGGGTTCCATCACACTGCTGGAACGGGGACCATTCTTCTTCAAGGCCGGGCAGCTGCCAGTTCCTGGAAACAAACATCTGCTGGTAGGCTCTTAGGTGCCAAGACCCCGAGGGTGAGCCGGAAATTATATGGCGACATGTTTCGGATAACGTGTCTGCGTCCCCGCACTCCATAAAGCCGCACGACTAAAATACGCTTTTATTCAATAGGTCGTCCATCTTCAAATGCCTTTAATCCGTCGGCTCGCTTAGGATCTTCGGCAACTTTTATTACATTGCTTGTCCTATATTTCCTTCTGGGCCTCTGGCCTTGTCTTTATATCAAGGCCAGCTGGACGGCTTAGTGTTTAGCTCAGTGGCCTGTATGGCGCGGGATTCTGGCGCCTACTTCCAGCAGGTTACCATCTGCATGGAATCTGTAGGCTCTCTGCACCTTTTCCTGGGTTGACTCTGAATGGTTATTATTATTATTATTATTATACACAATTTATATAGCGCCAACAGTTTACGCAGCGCTTTACAATGTAGAGGGGGGACAGCACAATTACAGTACAGTTCAGTACAGAAGGGACAGGAGGGCCCTGCTCGTAGAGCTTACATTCTAAAGGGAGGGGGTGGTGGTACAAAAGGTAATAGCTGCGGAGAATGATTCGATGGGGGTGGCTCGGGGACAGTTGTTAGGTGGGTGTGGGATAGGCTTCCCTGAATAAATGACTTTTCAGGGATCTCCTAAAGGTGGACAGGGTAGGGGCTGATCGGACATACCGGGGCAGGGAGTTCCAGAGGATGGGAGAGACTCTAGAGAAGTCCTGAAGGCGAGCATGGGAGGAGGTAACAAGGGAGCTAGAGAGCAGGAGGTCCTAGGAGGAGCGGAGGGGACAATTTGGGCGATATGTGCAGATGAGGTTGGTGATGTAGATGGGGGGAATGTTGTGGATGGCCTTGTATGTTGTGGTTAGCATTCTGAATTTTATACGGTGGGGGAGGGGAAGCCAGTAAAGGGATTGGCAGAGAGGGGCAGCAGTCACGGATTGATTAGTAAGGCATATTAGTCTGGCATCAGCATTCATAATAGACTGAAGGGGGGATAGCCTGCGTAAGGGTAGGCCATTAAGGAGAGAGTTGCAGTAGTCAAGGCGAGAAATAATCAAGGAGTGAATAAGTTGCTCTGTGGTGTCATTAGTCAGGAAGGGTCGAATTCTGGAGATGTTGCGGAGGTTAAGGCGGCAGGAGTTAGCCAGTGATTGGATGTGGGGGCTGCAGGATAGGTCAGAGTCAAGGATTACACCCAGCACCCTGGCATGTGTGGGGGACCAATGGTTGTGTTGTTGATCTTAATGGTAAAGTCATGGGGAGGGGGACCGGGAAGGAGGAAATATAACAAGCTCAGTTTTGGAAAGATTGAGTTTAAGAAAGTGGTGTGACATCCATACCGAGATGTCATTCAGTAAGTTTGAGATCCTTGAGGAGATCGAGGGGGTGAGTTGAGGAGTGGAGAGATAGATCTGGGTGTCATCGGCGTAGAGGAAGCCATGGGAGGTTATCAACTGGCCCAGGGAAGAGGTATAGAGCGAGAATAGTAGGGGCCCAAGGACGGAGCCTTGGGGTACTCCAATATAGAGAGGAAAAGGAGCGGAGGAGATGGAGTTGAAAGTGACACTGAAAGTGCGCTGAGATAGGTAGGAAGAGAACCAGAATAGGAGGAGCAGGTGGTCAACTGTGTCAAAGGCAGCAGAGAGGTCTAAGAATATGAGTATGGAGTAATGGCCATTGGTTTTAGCAGTTAGTAGGTTATTAGTGAGTTTTAGTAAGGCAGTTTCAGTGGAATGTTGTGGACGGAAGCCAGACTGTAGGGTGTCGAGAAGGTTGTTGTCCGTGAGGTAGCGACTCATTGGGTCATGGACAAGGCGTTCAATATGCTTGGAGGCAAATGGGAGCAGGGAGATGGGTCTTAAGTAATTCAAACAGGTGGGGTCTAGTGAAGGTTTTTTAAGTATGGGGGTAACCAGTGCATGTTTGAGCAGGGAAAGAAAGGTGCCGGAGGAGAGAGAGAGGTTGAGGATGTGGATTAGGGAGTTTAGGATAGAGTGGGAAGGTGGTCGCAGTAATTGTGAGGGGACAGGGTCCAGGGGACAGGTGGTGAGGTGGGCCATGGAGAGGAGTTTATCAATTTTATTGGTGGTAACTGGGCAGAAGGAAGAGAGTATTGAATGTGGTGTTGCACCTGATGTGTTGGGTAGGGGAGGAAGTTGAATGCTGGATATCTCCTTGTGAGTTGTGTCGATTTTGCTTTTGAAATGGTTGGCAATCTGGTGGTCAACTGTTTTGAAGGCAGCAGAGAGGTCTAATGCCCCGTACACACGGTCGGACTTTGTTCGAACATTCCGACAACAAAATCCTAGGATTTTTTCCGACGGATGTTGGCTCAAACTTGTCTTGCATACACACGGTCGCACAAAGTTGTCGGAAAATCCGATCGTTCTGAACACGGTGACGTAAAACACGTACGTCGGGACTATAAACGGGGCAGTGGCCAATAGCTTTCATCTCTTTATTTATTCTGAGCATGTGTGGCACTTTGTGCGTTGGATTTGTGTACACACGATCGGAATTTCCGACAACACAATCCGATCGCACTTTTTCCAAGCTTTCTACAAGCAGAAAAATGTGTGCTCCCGGTTGAGTGGAAAGCTCTAGCCTATACATACAATGAATGTAATAATTCTGTGTATAGGAAAAACTTTTTTTCATTGTTTTGATAGAGTAGGAGAGGGTTGACCCCCTTTCCTGTTGTCGGTGGAAAGGTTACAGCTGTAGTGGTGCTGGCATGTAAACGAGAGCAGCCAGGTAATTGTTTACCTATTTAGTCCCAGCTACAGGCTTTCTTGTAGAAGTGATCGCTTCAACACTGCTAGGAGGGTGTGAGCCATCCCTTACTGACCAACCCCCCAACCCCCCCCCACTATGTTTTTTCAGACTCACCTGTCCCACCTGGGTGCTCGGGATCTTCATGGCGTGAGTCAGGATCTCCCCTGGGTAGTATGAACCTGGAGGTGCCCAGAACTTCTGGGTTTAGAGTCTGTGCTCAATTAACTTCAATGGGGTGCAGAGGAGACATTAAGGGTCTAATAGACCTCTAAAGTGTCCTTAAAGAGAACCTGCCACCTGCACTATGCAGCAAAGAAGAGGAACATTTGGGAAGAGAAGAGGGATGTCTGGGAAGAGAAAAAGGAACATCTGGAAAAAGAAGAGAGATGCCTGAGAAAAGAGGAGCATCTGGGAAGAGAAGAGGGATGCCTGAGAAGAGAACTGGAATATATGGGAAGAGAAGAATAAGGTCTGGGAAGAGAAGAGGGATATCCAGGAGGAGAAGAAGAATGCCTGGGAAGAGAAGAAGAGTGTCGGGAAAGAGAAGAGGACCATCAGGGAAGAGAAGAGGAAAAATCTGAGAAGAGATGAGGCTTGTCTGAGAAGAGGAGAGGAACATCAGGAAAGAGAAGATGGATACCTGGGAGGAGAAGAAGAATGTCTGGGAAGAGAAGAGGAGCGTCTGGGAAGAGAAGAGGATTTTCTGTGAAGGGAAGAGGAATATCAGGGAAGAGAAGAGGAAGGTCTGGGAAGAGAAGAGGGATATCCAGGAGGAGAGGAAGAATGTCTGGGAAGAGGAGTGTCTGGAAAGAAAAGAGGAGTGTCTGGAAAGAGAAGAGGAGCATCTGGGAAGAGAAGAGGATTGTCTGCCGAAGGGAAGAGGAATATCAGGGAAGAGAAGAGGAAATCTGAGTAGAGATGTGTGAAGAGAAGAAGAAGGTCTGGGAAGAGAGGAGGGATATCTAGGAGAAGAAGAATGTCTGGGAAGAGAAGAGGAGTGTCTGGGAAGAGAAGGAGGAGCATCTGGGAAGAGAAGAGGAGCATCTGGGAAGAGAAGAGGATTGTCTGTGAAGGGAAGAGGAATATCAGGGAAGTGAAGACGAAAATATGAGAGGAGATGAGGATTGTCTGAGAAGAGCAGAGGAACATCAGAGAAGAGCAGAGGAACATCAGAGAAGAGAAGAGAAACATCCTGGAAGAGAAGAGGAACATGAGGGAAGATAGAAGGAACATCAGAGAAGAGAGGAAGAACATCTTGGAAGAGAAGAGGAACATCTTGGAAGAGAAGAGGAACATCTGGGGAGAGAAAAAGAATATCTGGGAAGAGAGGAAGAACATCTGGGAAATTACCTGGTCTATGTGTTGGGACTGCGTTGGGCAACACACACTGCCAAATGGGACTGGTGTGAACGAGCCCTAACTCTAACCCTAATTATTACTCTTACACTCACACAAACTCTCTCATGTTAACCTTAGCTTTCATGTGAACTTCAACCCTCATGTGAACTTTAAGGCTAACCCTATATACTAACTCAAGACCTCATGTTAACTTTACCTCTTGTACAGATTGACGTTCACCCTTAATATAACCAGTGGAATACAGGTTTAACCAGCTGGACTCTCCTTACTATCATCCTTGGGGCTCTAGTAATCACCATCAGCTCAACCTGTATCCCACTGACTATACAGGGGGAACTAGAATATCTGGGAAGCGGAGTGGAATATCTGGGAAGAGAAGAGCCCTGATCAAGGATGGTGTGTGTGGGGGGTGTTTAGAACCTCAAAACGTGCTGGATGTTTTATTCAGTTATTTGATGAATAATTAAAGCCAAACTGGACTCACTTTTGTGCTGGTGCTCTTTATTTTTTTTTTTCTGGATTCGGATTCTGGGTGCTCCAGTTAGGGTGACCCTGTCAGACAAGAGCGGTCTCAATGGGACCACTGAGCCTTAGGAACTGGTTTGACACTCTGCAATATCACACCACTGAATATGGAGCCTCTCCCCGATGCATATTCTACATATACGTTGGACACAATGAAACAATTAATAAGGTCATCTGCTCCTCTCACCACTCTGGGTCGTGTCTGTCGGAGGAAGGACTTCAGATCTCCTCCAGTCATAAGTTCCAGCAGAATGAATCTCGGCAGAGCCTGCAGACTGACACCAATGCAACGCACAATGTTCTGGTGGTTGAATTTACTGGGAAGAGAGATGGACATGGTTCACCCAACCAGAACGCACATTTTATATTTTTGTAATAATTTTCAGTAACAAAAACAGTCATGAAACAAAAAGATTTACAACAACAAATAATGACAACCAATAAATGAATAAAAGTGGTCAGCGGTGGAGATGAGTGAAATTTGGAACATGGGGACATCTCAAAATCACAAACCTCCTAAACCTCAAAATCTCACCTTTTAATCCATACAGAAGACTGAACTGAAGTGGCTTTGGTGGTTGGTAAGAGTACAATGGGCCTTATATCGTTTCTGACGGTTGCAGAAGCTCCTTTCACTTATTCTGAACCGGTTCTTGGGCCACTAAATGGCCTCTCAGTAGCTGGGAACATTTTGTTAGCTGCTAAGTGGCAGAAGAACCAAAAACTAAGGGCCCATTCACACCACAGTAAGATGCATATAACATGTGCCCACTGGTGTGCGTAGAACACATCACAAGGCTTGTTAAAGTGGAGTTCCACCCAAAAAATTATAATTTTACATAAATGTGCAGCAAGTAACAAAGCAAATGACATTTGGAGATTTTTTTTTGTTTTTTACTTACCTTTTAATCCCTGTTGCTATGTGGTCCCTTCTAATCTCCCCCTTCCTCACCGTGGCTTCTGACGTCACTTCCCTCGGCTCTTCTGCTCGCTACTGCTCCTGGGAGATGTGTGTCATCATTTCCCAGGAGTCAGTGGGCAGCGCCGAAAGCTAGGTTGCCATAACAACAGGGTGGGCACTTCCGACGACCCCGCCCGTTGTGATGGCAACCTGTATAGTTTCCGTGCTATTACCGCGCATGCGCGAGAACGGGCGGTGCATGCTGGGAATACAGCAGCAGCGTATCGCAGAATAATCTGCTTGTGGGCTTCCCCCGCCCACAAGTAAGATGGGAATCCGCAAGAATGGAAAATCAAAAGGTATTTTTTATAATTATCTTCTAAAGGCAGCACTAACTACATGAATTATATTTGATCAATATGCATTATGCAACAGTACTATTTATTAAAAAAAAAAGATGTGGGTGGAACTCCGCTTTCATTTTTTTTTTAACTTGACAGTTGATTTCATTCTATGTGCAGCTGAGAGTTGGAATGTGACACACAAAAATGCAACATGTTCTACATTTTTTGAGTGCACAGCAAGGAATCCTATTAGTGTGAACTGAAACATTAAGACACAAAGAACATTGCCTTGTCTATGTGATGGGAAAGAGAAGAGGGATGTCTGGAAAAGGGAAATTGAACATCTGTGAAGAGAAGAGGAACATCTGGAAAGGGAAGAGGGACATCTGGGAAGGGAAGAGGGATGTCTGGGAAGGGACAAAGGATGTCTGGAGAGAGAAGAGGAACATCTGGAAAGGGAAGAGGAACATCTGGGAAGGGAATAGGAATGTCTGGGAAGGGAAGAGGGATGTCTGGAAAGGGACAAAGGATGTCTGGGGAGAGAAGAGGAACATCAGGGCAGGGAAGAGGAATGTCTGGGAAGGGAAGAGGAATGTCTGGGAAGAGAAGAGGAACATCAGGGCAGGGAAGAGGAACGTCTGGGAAGGGAAGAGGAATGTCTGGGAAGAGAAGAGGGATGTTTGGGAAGTCAAGTGGAACATCTGGAAAGGGAAGAGGAACATCTGGGAAAGGAAGAGGGATGTCTGGAAAGGGACAAATGATGTCTGGGGAGAGAAGAGGAACATCTGGAAAGATAATAGGGATGTCTGGGAAGAGAAGAGGAACATCAGGGCAGGGAAGATGAACATCAGGGAAGAGAAGAGGAATGTCTGGGAAGGGATGAAGAATGCCTGGGAAGGGAAGAGGACTGTCTGGGAAGAGAAGAGGAACATCAGGGCAGGAAAGATGAACATCAGGGAAGGGAAGAGGAATGTCTGGGAAGGGAAGAGGGATTTCTGGGAAGAGAAGAGGAACATCTGGTAAGAGAAGAGGGATGTCTGGGAGGGGAAGTGGAACATCTGGAAAGGGAAGAGGAACACCTGGGAAGGGAAGAGGAATGTCTGGGAAGGGAAGAGGAATGTCTGGGAAGATGAACATCAGGGAAGGGAAGAGGAACATCTGGGAAGGGAAGAGGAACATCTGGGAAGGGACAGAGGATGTCTGGGGAGAGAAGAGGAACATAATAGGGATAGATGTCTGGGAAGAGAAGAGGAACATCTGGGAAGGGAAGAGGAACATCTGGAAAGGGAAGAGGAATGTCTGGGAAGGGAAGAGGAATGCCTGGGAAGGGACAAAGGATGTCTGAAAAGAGAAGAGGATCATCTGGGAAGAGAATAGGGATGTCTGGGAAGAGAAGAGGAACATCTGGGAAGAGAATAGGGATGTCTGGGAAGAAAAGAGGAACATCAGTGAAGAGAAGAGGGATGTTTGGGAAGAGAAGAGG
Source organism: Aquarana catesbeiana (assembly GCF_042186555.1). Taxonomy (NCBI): domain Eukaryota; kingdom Metazoa; phylum Chordata; class Amphibia; order Anura; family Ranidae; genus Aquarana; species Aquarana catesbeiana. The sequence goes on along the minus strand of NC_133327.1, from coordinate 686,826,063 downwards.
AACATGAGGGAACAGAAGAGGAACATCTGGGAAGGGAAGAGGAAGATCTGGGAAGGGACAAAGGATGTCTGAAAAGAGAAGAGGATCATCTGGGAAGAGAATAGGGATGTCTGGGAAGAGAAGAGGAACATCAAAAAAGGGAAGAGGAAATCAGGGAACAGAAGAGGAACATTTGGGAAGGAAAGAAGAACATCTAGGGACAAAGGAAAATAAATATTTGGGAAGAGAGAAGGAATGTCTACAAAATTATCAAAATCCAAGAACAAAAATGTCATATATTGCAGCTTTCCGGTCCTTATATGTGGTGGCTGCCTTAGTTTCCTTTTTTTAGGCTTTATTTTCACCTGGTACAGACTGATTTTTTTTCCTAATATAGCTCTATCAGAAAAATACCACATTTTAGCCACTAGATGGGGCAGAGCAGATGAGCACACTTTTTTGCTCTGATAGCACCATCTATGGCCGTAGTGCAGATTTTTTTTTTCTGAAATACCTCAATCAGAAAAATACCACATTATGGCCACTAGATGAAGCTGAAGAGAAAATGTATTTTCCTAATACCGCAGCCCCATCTAGTGGCTATAATAGAGCAACGCAGGATATACACTCACAGGCCACTTTATTAGATACACCTGTTCTATTGCTTGGTAACACAAATTGACAATCAGCCAATCACATGACAGCAACTCAATACATTTAGGCATCTAGACGTGGTGAAGACAACTTGCTGAAGTTCAAACCGAGCATCAGAATGGGGAAGAAAGGAGATTGAAGTGACTTTGAACGTGGCATGGTTGTTGGTGGCAGACGGGCTGGTCTGAGTATTTCTGGGATTTTCACACACAACCATCTCTCGGGATTACAGAGAATGGTGGGAAAAGAGAAAATATCCAGTGAGCGGCAGTTGTGTGGAGGAAAATGCCTTGTTGATGTCAGAGGTCAGAGGAGAATGGGCAGACTGGTTCCAGATGATAGAAAGGCAACAGTAACTCAAATAACCTCTTGTTACACCCAAGGTATGCAGAATATCATCTCTGAACACACAACACATCCAACCTTGAAGCAGATGGGCTACAGTAGCAGAAGACCACACCAGGTGCCACTCCTGTCAGCTAAGAACAGCAAACTGAGGCTACAACTGGCACAGAATCACCAAAATTGTACAAAAGAAGACTGGAAAAATATTACTTGGTCTGATGAGTCTGGATTTCAGCTGCAACATTCAGATGTTGGGGTCAGAATTTGGCGCATGGATCCATCCTGCCTTGTATCACCGGTTCAGGCTGGTGGTGGGGGTGTAATGGTGTGGGGGATGGGATATCACTGGTTCAGGCTGGTGGTGGGGGTGTAATGGTGTGGGGGATGGGGTATCACTGGTTCAGGCTGGTGGTGGGGGTGTAATGGTGTGGGCGATGGGATATCACCGGTTCAGGCTGGTGGTGGGGGTGTAATGGTGTGGGGGATGGGACATCACCGGTTCAGGCTGGTGATGGGGGTGTAATGGTGTGGGGGATGGGTTATCACCGGTTCAGGCTGGTGGTGGGGGTGTAATGGTGTGGGGGGATGGGATATCAGCGGTTCAGGTTGGTGGTAGGGGTGTAATGGTGTGGGGGATGGGATATCACCGGTTCAGTCTGGTGGTGGGGGTGTAATGGTGTGGGGGATGGGATATCACCGGTTCAGGCTGGTGGTGGGGGTGTAATGGTGTGGGGGATGGGATATCACCGGTTCAGGCTGGTGGTGGGGGGTGTAATGGTGTGGGGGATGGGATATCACTGGTTCAGGCTGGTGGTGGGGGTGTAATGGTGTGGGGGATGGGGTATCACTGGTTCAGGCTGGTGGTGGGGGTGTAATGGTGTGGGCGATGGGATATCACCGGTTCAGGCTGGTGGTGGGGGTGTAATGGTGTGGGGGATGGGACATCACCGGTTCAGGCTGGTGATGGGGGTGTAATGGTGTGGGGGATGGGTTATCACCGGTTCAGGCTGGTGGTGGGGGTGTAATGGTGTGGGGGGATGGGATATCAGCGGTTCAGGTTGGTGGTAGGGGTGTAATGGTGTGGGGGATGGGATATCACCGGTTCAGTCTGGTGGTGGGGGTGTAATGGTGTGGGGGATGGGATATCACCGGTTCAGGCTGGTGGTGGGGGTGTAATGGTGTGGGGGATGGGATATCACCGGTTCAGGCTGGTGGTGGAGGTGTAATGGTGTGGGGGATGGGATATCACCAGTTCAGGCTGGTGGTGGAGATGTAATGGTGTGGGGGATGGGGTATCACAGGTTCAGGCTGGTGGTGGGGGTGTAATGGTGTGGGGGATGGGGTATCACCGGTTCAGGCTGGTGGTGGGGGTGTAATGGTGTGGGGGATGGGGTATCACCGGTTCAGGCTGGTGATGGGGGTGTAATGGTGTGGGGGATGGGATATCACCGGTTCAGGCTGGTGGTGGAGGTGTAATGGTGTGGGGGATGGGGTATCACCGGTTCAGGCTGGTGGTGGGGGTGTAATGGTGTGGGGGATGGGATATCACCGGTTCAGGCTGGTGGTGGGGGTGTAATGGTGTGGGGGATGGGGTATCACCGGTTCAGGCTGGTGATGGGGGTGTAATGGTGTGGGGGATGGGATATCACCGGTTCAGGCTGGTGGTGGAGGTGTAATGGTGTGGGGGATGGGATATCACCGGTTCAGGCTGGTGGTGGGGGTGTAATGGTGTGGGGGATGGGATATCACTGGTTCAGGCTGGTGGTGGGGGTGTAATGGTGTGGGGGATGGGATATCACCGGTTCAGGCTGGTGGTGGGGGTGTAATGGTGTGGGGGATGGGGTATCACCGGTTCAGGCTGGTGGGGGGGTGTAATGGTGTGGGGGATGGGATATCACCGGTTCAGGCTGGTGGTGGGGGTGTAATGGTGTGGGGGATGGGATATCACCGGTTCAGGCTGGTGGTGGGGGTGTAATGGTGTGGGGGATGGGATATCACCGGTTCAGGCTGGTGGTGGGGGTGTAATGGTGTGGGGGATGGGGTATCTCTGAGGAACGTTTCCAACATCTTGTTGTATCTATGCCACCAAGAATGAAGGCAAAAGGGGGTTCAAACCGCTACTAGCAAGGGGGACCTAATAAAGTGGCCGGTGAGTGTGTGCCCAACCTGCACCATTAGGTACATGATGTTGGCCTCATCAGTCTGAACATTGACTGGGATAATAGTATTGATCTCTACCAGCCTCATGTAATATATTCCCAGTCTTGAATGGTTTTCTCCAGCATCTCCCCAGCCAACAATGTATCTTCTCCTCACTCTCTGACCCTCAGTTCCTGTATTAGCTCTGCAGTCTCTGACAGTCCTCTCCAGCATTACATACAGTAACTTGAAAATGTATTCACACCCCTTGAAATTTTCCACATGTTGTCATGTTACAACCAAAAACATAAATGTATTTTATTGGGATTTTATGTGATAGACCAACACAAAGTGTCACATAATTGTGAAGTGGAAGGAAAATGATAAATGATACAAATATATATGTGAAAAGTGTGGGGGTGCCTTCAGAAGTCACCTAATTAGTAAATAGAGTCCACCTGTGTGTCATTTATTCTCAGTATAAATACAGCTGCTCTGTGAAGCCCTCAGAGGTTTGTTAGAGAACCTTTGTGAACAAACAGCATCATGAAGGGCAAGGAACACACCAGACAGGTCAGGGATAATGTTGTGGAGAAGTATAAAGCAGGGTTAGGTTATAAAAAAATATTCCAAGCTTTGAACATCTCACGGAGCTCTGTTCAATCCATCATCGGAAAATGGAAAGAGTATGGCACAACTGCAAACCTACCAAGACATGGCCGTCCACCTAAACTGACCGGCCGGGCAAGGAGAGCATTTATCAGAGAAGCAGAGAAGAGGTCCATGGTAACTCTGGAGGAGCTGCAGAGATCCACAGCTCAGGTGGGAGAATCTGTCCACAGGACAACTATTAGTCGTGTTCTCCACAAATCTGCCCTTTATAGAAGAGTGACAAGAAGAAAGACATTGGTGAAAGAAAGTCATAAGAAGTCCTGTTTGTAGTTTGTGAGAAGCCATGTGGAGGACACAGCAAACATGTGGAAGAAGGTGATCTGGTCACATGAGACCAAAATTCAACTTTTTGGACTAAAAGCAAAACACTATGTGTGGGGGAAACTAACACTGCCCATCACCCTGAACACACCATCCCCACCGTGAAACATGGTGGTGGCAGCATCATGTGGTCTGGGTGCTTTTCTTCAGCAGGGACAGGGAAGCTGGTCAGAGTTGATAGGAAGATGAATGAAGACAAATACAGGACAATCTTAGAAGAAAACCTGTTAGAGTCTACAAAAGACTTGAGACTGGGGCGGAGGTTCACCTTCCAGCAGGACAACGACCCGAAACATCCAGCCAGAGCTACAATGGAATGGTTTAGATCAAAGTATATTCATGTGTTAGAATGGCCCAGTCACAGTCCAGACCTAAATCACACTGAGAATCTGTGGCAAGACTTGAAAATTACTGTTCACAGACGTTCTCCATCCAATCTGACAGAGCTTGAGATATTTTACAAAGAAGAATGGGCAGAAATGTCCTCTCTATATGTGCAAAGCTGGTAGAGACATCCCCAAAAAGACTTGAAGCTGCAATTGCAGCGAAAGGGGGTTCTACAAAGTATTGACTCCGGGGGGCGCCATACAAATGCCCCCCCACACACTTTTCACATATTTATTTGTATCATTTATCATTTTCCTTCCACTTCACAATTATGAGCCACTTTGTGTTGGTTTATCACATAAAATCCCAATAAAATACATTTACGTTTTTGGTTGTAAGACGACAAAAAGTGGAACATTTCAAGGGGTATGAATACTTTTTCAAGGCGCTGTACATTGAACAATACGTGGGGCCCTTTGGTGATATCAGGGGCCACATTTGAGGTCCACCTTTAGCTCAATAGTTGACAATCCCCGGTGTATTCTCACCTGATGATGAGCGCCTCCATCAGGAAATCCAGCTCATCCTGCTCAGAGCACACCTCCGGCAGAGTCTGTGAACAACAACAACACTCATCATACAGAAGATCAATGTGTGGGAGGAGTCAGAGATTCCATTCACAAATCCAACCAATTACAATTTGGTGCAGTAGACATAAACCTGAACCCAGCGACATTTAGGCTCCGAAGTCGTACGACTTTGATGCGGCTTTCCACACTCAGGCACTCAAGTCGCATCAAAGTTGTGCGCTGACTTTAAGTTCCATAGATTGGAACGGGAGCCATATTGATATCTGATATTCCTTTCCTACATGTAAAAAAAAAAAAAATTTTTTTTTTTTGCTAAAAAACAAATTAGAACCCCCAAACATTATATATTTTTAGCAGAGACCTTAGAGAATAAAATGGCGGTCGTTGCTATTTTTTTATGTCACGCGGTATTTGCGCAGAGGTTTATAAAATGCAATTTTTTTGGATTTTTTTTTTTAACTCTAATGCAAATAAACCCACAACACATAACCCCATTTCTTGTAAAAAAATATAAAAGGTGATGTTACGTCAAGTAAATAGACACCAAACATGTCACACTCGTGCAATGGCGACAAACGACAAACAATGCTTTAAAAGCCTTTACAGGTCACCACTTTAGATGTACAGAGGAGGTCTGGTGCTAGAATGACTGTCCGTGATCCGACGTTCGCGGTGATACCTCTCATGTGTGCGACGATCGCTGCTTGCGTGCGGGACCGACGGAGGGAATGTAAAACATCCCATGTGACAGGTCCTCTTTGTGGAGGGATCTATAAATCCCCAAATCCCTCCTCTGCCCCTTAAAAGTGTTCAATACGCCAAGATCTGTGTTTTTTTAATGCTTTTTCTTTTTTTAAATGGCGCCGTTGACATCCGGATAAACTGGAAGTGATGTCATCGCTTCCGGTTCACCACAGCCAATCCCGGCTCTGTTCGGCTGAAGCTCAAGTCTCCCGGTTGGGACAAGAGATCCCGGTATAGCCGAGGAAGGTGGCGGTGAATGGGGGGGGGACGTCCCCTTCTGCTGCTTGTAAAAGAAATCCAGCTGCTAGCTAGCCGCTAGGATTGCTTTTATAAGAGAGCCGGCCGCTGTCCCTAAAAACAGCTGCTGGCATTAGACATGACGAAAAAATGTGTTTTGTTTAGTTTGGATTCGGTATTTACATTAATGTGTTTTGTTAAATATGTTTCATTCATTTTCGGAATTTATTTTTGTTTATTCAAATCTGAATCAATTCAAATTTTCAGAGTTTCAATTCGACTGAATTCGGAAAATTCGAATCGATTCAAATTCGAATTCCATTCAAATCAAATTCCATTCTGAATCAAATTTATTCTATTCCGAATTCTAATTTTGGAAGATGGTTATATTCTTTCTATTTTATTGATTTTATTGTTCTATTCTATTGTTTTATTTTTTTACTATTCTTCGGAAAACAGTTATATTGTTATAGTCTTTCCATTTTATATTTTTCTATTGTTTATTCTATTCTTTTCTTTTCTATGCCATTATTTTCTATTCTATTTGAATTCGAATTTATTCTATTCAAAATTTGAATTTCAGAAGATGGTTATATTCTTTTATATTTCTTTTCTTTTCTATTCTAATCTTTTATTTGAATTCAAATTTACTCTATTTGAATGTCGGGAAATGGTTATATTCTTTTTCTATTCTATTCTTTTCTATTGTGTTTAAATTTAAATTTATTCTATTTGGAATTAGAAAGAATATAACCTTCTTCCAAAATTCGAATTTCAAAAAGAATACATTTAAATTCAAATACAATAGAAAAGAATAGAATAGAATAGAAAAAGAACATTACCATTTCCCAAAATTCAAATAGAATAGAAAATAAAGGGATAGAAAATAAAATAAAAGAATAGAATAGAAAAGAATAGAGTGAAACAGAACAAAATAGAATAAAAAAAAAAAAAACAGAATAAAATAGATTAGGAATGAAATAAAATAGAAAAAATATAGCCATCTTCTGAAATTCAAATTTCAAATAGAATAAATTTGAATTAAAATACAATAGAATATAATAGAAGAGAAAAGAATAGAAGGAATAGAATAGACAAAAAAGAATAGCATAGAGTAAAATAGAAAGCATATAACCTTCCGAAATTTGATTTTATTCTATGCTATTTTTTTTGTCTATTCTATTCTTTCTATTCTTTTCTATTGTATATGAATTTAAATGTATTCTATTTGAAATTCGAATTTCAGCAGATGGCTATATATATATATATATATATATATATATATATATATATATACATATACACACATATATATACATACACTTATATATATATATATATATATATATACACATACATATATATTGTTTGGGGCTTCTAAGTAATTTTCTAGCAAAAAAAAAAACTCTGATTTTAACTTGTAAACATCAAGTGTAAAAAATAGGCTCGACCCTTAATTGGTTAAATTGTGAAAGTATCTGATCGCACAGATCTTGGGGTTTTGAGGGAGGGGGTTGAGGTCTTTTAAACCCCCAATCTCTCCATAAAGAGGACCTGTCACTGCGTATTACTGCCACAAGGGATGTTTACATTTCTGGTGACAGCAATGATAGTGATAAAAAAAAAAAAAAAAATGTAAAGAAACCGTGTAAAAAAAAACAATATATATAATAAAACAAATAAATTAAAAAAATGTAAATAAACTGTGTAAAAATAAAAATATATATATATAATAAATAAATATAATATAATAAAAATATAATAATAAATATAATAAAATAAATAATAATAAAAGATATTTGAGAGCGACTCCCTGTGCTCACGCGCAAAGGCGAACGAACACATGGATCTCACGCGCATATGTAAACGGTGTTCGCACCACACATGCGAGGTATCGCCACGTACATCAGAGGGAGAGCGATAATTCTAGCTCCAGACCTCCTCTGTAACTCTAAACTGGTCACCTGTAAAGGCTTTTAAAGTGTAGCCTAATTGAGATTTTTAAATCCATGGTGCCATTCAATAAGCGTGACGTGTTTGGTATCTATTTACTCGGCGTAACATCATCTTTTATATTTTACAAAAAAAAAATTGGGTATTATATTCTGCGTTTAAAATTCATTGAAGTGTATTTTATTTTTTTTAATTGTGTTAAAAAAAATGCTATATTGTGTGACATAAAAATGTGCAACACCCACCGTTTAAGGGCATGGGGGTCTCTCCAGCTGTTGCGAAACTACAAGTCCCATGAGGCATTGCAAGGCTGATCGTTACATGCATGACAGGCAGAGGCATGATGGGACTTGTAGTTTTGTGACAGTTGGGGGGGGGGCGCCTGTTTGAGACTCCGGCTCAACAAAAAATATCGAATGTTTGGGGGGTTCTAAGTAATTTTCTATCAAAAAATACAAATTTTTACATGTAAACAAAAAGTGTCAGAAAAGGCCCATCTTAAAAAAAAAAGTTCTTATGTTGATGAGGGGTGGGGGAGGGGGAAGGACCAGGGGAGGCATGATATGAGTCAGTCATACCATCAGGTACTTATATTGGCTGCATTTAAAAGAGACAGGCCAAATGTTTTGTGAATCAGTGTCAGGACTTGTGGTTGGAGATGTTGGGTGAGGCTCCTCCATGACACGTCTGGTTGTAGAGGAATCTGTCGGGGGAGGGGGGCGGTGGCGCAGCGCATGCAGCAGAGCCGTCACTGTAAAGCCGTCTCCTGTCATGGCTGCTGAGTCGGCATTTCCTGTAAATTCAATAAACGATCGACAGACCGAGAGGACATTGAGAGGCGCAGAAGCGCTGACAGGCGGGGAGTCACATCTACTTCTGATCTTCGGGGGAGACGACAACTTATCGATCAAAGTCCTCTCTATACTTCTAATAATAAATATTTAAAGGGCCGGTAACACCAACTCATACATATCATACCCGACATGGAGGAGAAGAGCCGTTCCTCCAAACCGGTGCTCTGAACACAACGGAAGCGGCTTAGAGTGATAAATAAAACCCGCACCCCCTTATTTCAGAGTCCCTATCAGCGCCCCCCTTATAGCAAGGTCCCAGTCATTGCCCCCGTTACATCAGGGTCCCCATCAGAGTCCCCCCTTACTTTAGGGTCCCCATCAGCGCCCCCCCTTTACATTATCGTAATCATCTGAGTCTCCCCCCCTACATCAGCTGACCCTATTATTGCCCCCCTTACATTAGGGTCCCCTCAGAGTCCCCCCTTACATCAGGGACCCCATCAGCGCCCCCCTTACATCAGCTGTCCCTATTAGAGTCCCCCCTTACATCAGGGTCCCCATCAGAGACCCCCCACCCTTTACATTAGGGTAAACAACAGAGCCCCACTTACATCAGGGTCCCTATCAGAGTCCCACCTACATCAGCTGACCCTATCATTGCCCCCCTTACATTAGGGTCGCTATCAGAGTACCCCCTTACATCGGGGTCCCCATCAGAGTCCCCCCTTAGATCAGGGTCCCCATCAGGGTCCCCCCTTAGATCAGGGTCCCCATCAGGGTCCCCCCTTAGATCAGGGTCACTATCAGAGTACCCCCCTACATTGAGGTCCCCATCAGCGTTCCCCCTTACATCAGGGTCCCCATCAGAGTCCCCTCTTACATCAGTGTCCCCTCTTACATCAGGGTTGCTATCAGAGTACCCCCTTACATCGGGGTCCCCATCAGAGTCCCCCCTTATATCAGGGTCCCCATCAGAATCCCCCCTACATCAGGGTCCCCACCAGAGTCCCCACTTACATCGGGGTCCCCATCAAAGCCCCCCCTTACATCAGGGTCCCCATCAGAGTCCCCCCCTACATCGGGGTCCCCATCAGAGTCCCCCCCTACATCGGGGTCCCCATCAGAGTCCCCCCTTACATCAGGGTCCCCATCAGAGTCCCCACTTACATCGGGGTCCCCATCAAAGCCCCCCCTTACATCAGGGTCCCCATCAGAGTCCCCCCCTACATCGGGGTCCCCATCAGAGTCCCCCCTTATATCAGGGTCCCCATCAGAATCCCCCCTACATCGGGGTCCCCATCAGAGTCCCCCCTTACATCAGGGTCCCCATCAGAGTCCCCACTTACATCGGGGTCCCCATCAAAGCCCCCCCTTACATCAGGGTCCCCATCAGAGTCCCCCCCTACATCGGGGTCCCCATCAGAGTCCCCCCCTACATCGGGGTCCCCATCAGAGTCCCCCTTACATTGGGGTCCCCATCAGAGTCCCCCCTTACATCAGGAGTCTTCATCAGAGTCCCCCCTTACATCGATTTTCCCATCGCAGTCTCCCCCCCCCCCCAGACTGGCTCTTGGATCACAGTGGATTCTCTCTCAGAGTCCAGGAGAAGCACAACTAAAATCTGGGGTGGTTCAGCGCACCCCAAAATCCCCCTGGACCCAGCATGGTCCTTTAGCACCCAAGGTGATAGGGAAATCCCCCCCCACCCCTTCACCCAGGAGCTGAGAACGACTTCAGCATATAGTCTGCAGGTCCTGACAACTTGTGTCCTCTCTGGTATTCTCCCCATTCACACATTCGATCCGCAGAGAATACAGACAGATAACATTTGATTTTTTCCCCATTCGAACAAAACAGATTTACATTCAGTCTCTATGAGTGAACAGCGGTGTGATTTTGTTTTATGAATACGCCCCTCGGGTGTTTTTACTCCCTTCCTCCGCCCAGGAAGGGAACGCAGCACCCAACAAAAAAATAACCGGAATGAAGAAATGAGCGCCCAGCCGCGCCCTTCACAAGATGGTGCCTCTCCTGATTGGAGGCCAAGCAGACGCCGCGGAGACTCCAAGCGAGATTCCGGAGACTCAATAAAGCAGCAGAAGGATGATGGACGGCGCTCGTCTTCTGCCGACTTCTAGATGATATCATACCTGGAAGTACAGGAGATATACCCAGATAGGGGGGGGGGGGGCAGGTTAAATACCCAGAGTTTGGGGGGGAGGATTTAGAGGGGGGGGTGTTTAAAGGGGAAAGGAGATGGGTGGCCAGCTAAATACCCAGAGTTTTAGGGGGGAGGAAATTTAGTGGGTGAGGGAGGGGGTAGCAGGTTAAATACCAAGAGTTTAGGGGGGAAGGGACTTTAGAGAGTGGGGGGGGCAGGTTAAGTACCCAGAGCTTGAGGGGACAGTTTTGGAGGGTGGGGGAGGGGTGGCAGGTTAAATCCCCAGAGTTTGGGGGGAGAGTTTTAGAAAGTGGGGGAGGGGTGACAGGTTAAATACCCAGAGCTTGAGGGGGAAGGAGATTTAGAGGGTGGGGGGGGTGGCAGGTTTTAAATACCCAGAGTTCGGGGGGGGTTTAAAGGGCAAAGGAGATGGGTGGCCAGCTAAATCCCCAGAGTTTGGGGGGAGAGTTTTAGAGAGTGGGGGAGGGGGTGACAGGTTAAATACCCAGAGTTTGCGGGGGAAGGAGATATAGAGGGTGGGGGGGGGGGGGGGTAGGTGACAGGTTACATACCAAGAGTTTAGGGGGAAGGGACTTTAAAAAAGTGGGGGGGGGGGGCCGGGGCAGGTTAAGTACCCAGAGTTTGGGGGGGGCATTAGAGGATGTGGGAGGCGGGTGGCAGATTAAATACTCAGAGTTTTGGGGGGAGGGGCTTTAGAGGGTGGGGGAGGTAGGTGACAGGGTAAATACCCGGTGTTACACAGTAACCTGAGTTGTGATGTAACTGGAAAGCAGGACAGTTCAAAAAACGAGATCCAATCAGAAAATAAAGTAACATGGACAGTTAATGTTCCCTTTTATATACAGTGCCTTGCAAAAGTATTCACCCCCCTTGGCATTTTTGGTGTTTTGTTGCCTCACATCCTGGAATTAACATGGATTGTTTGAGGATTTGCTTTATTTAATTTACAGAACACGTCCACAACTTTGAAGATTTTTTTTTATTGTGAAGCAAACAACAAATAGGACAAAATAACAGAAAAAGTCAATGTGCATAACTATTCACCCCCCAAAGTCAATACTTTGTAGAGTCGCCTTTTGCGGCTATCACAGCTTTAAGTCGCTTTGGATAAGTCTCTATGAGCTTCCCACGTCTTACCACTGGGATTTTTGCCCATTCCTCCTTGCAGAACTGCTCCAGCTGCTCCAAGTTGGATGATTTGCACTTGTGAACAGCAATCTTTAAGTCTGACCACAGATTTTCTATTGGGTTTAGGTCTGGGCTTTGACTAGGCCATTCCAACACATTTACATGTTTCCCCTTAAACCACTCAAGTGTTGCTTTAGCAGTGTGTTTGGGGTCATTGTCCTGCTGGAAGGTGAACCTCTGTCCTAGCCTCAAATCACACACAGAGTGCTACAGGTTTTGCTCAAGAATATCCCTGTATTTATCACCATCCATCTTTCCCTCAACTCTGACCAGTTTCCCAGTCCCGACTGCTGAAAAACATCCCCACAGCATGATGCTGCCACCACCATGTTTCGCAGTGGGGATGGTGTTCTTTGGGTGATGTGATGTGTTGGGTTTGCCCCAGACATAGCGTTTTCTTTGATGGCCAAAAAGTTCAATTTTAGTCTCCTCAGACCAGAGCACCTTCCTCCATACATTTTGGGAGTCTTCCACATGCCTTTTCAGAAACTCAGAACGTGCCATTTTGTTTTTTGCTGAAAGTAATGTCTTTCTTCTGGCCACTCTGCCATAAAGCCCAACTCTATGGAGCGTACGGCTCATTGTCGTCCTATGTACAGATACTCCAGTCTCTGCTGTGGAACTCTGCAGCTCCTCCAGGGTTACCTTAGGTCTCTGTGCTCCTCTCTGATTAATGTCCTCCTTGCCCGGTCCGTGAGTTTTGGTGTGCGGCCGTCTCTTGGCAGGTTGGCTGTTGTGCCATGTTCTTTCCATTTGGTTATGATAGATTTGATGGTGCTCCTAGGGATCATCAAAGATTTGGATATTTTTTTATAACCTAACCCTGACTTGTACTTCTCAACAACATTGTCCCTTACTTGTTTGGAGAGTTCCTTGGTCTTCATGGCAGTGTTTGGTTAGTGGTGCCTCTTGCTTAGGTGTTGCAGCCTCTGGGGCCTTTCACAAAGGTGTGTCTATGTAATGACAGATCATGTGACACTTAGATTGCACACAGGTGGACATCATTTCACTAATTATGTGACTTCTGAAGGTAATTGGTTGCACCAGAGCTTTTTATGGGCTTCATAACAAAGGGGGTGAATACATACGCACATGACAATTATCTGTTTTTTATTTCTGAAAAATAGTTTTATGTATATATTTTCCAATTTTACTTCACCAACTTAGACTATTGTGTTCTGATCCATCACATATAATTCAGATTAAAAAAACATTGAACTAAAGGCTGTAATGTAACAAAATAGGTAAAAAGCCGGGGGGTGAATACTTTTGCAAGGCACTGTACTTTACTGAAGAAAAAGGGGACTAACTGCCTGACACCCTCATCATCTAAGGCAGGGGTTTCCAAACTACGGCCCTCCAGTTGTTCAGGAACTACAACTCCCATCATGCCTGGTCATGTCTGTGAATGTCAGAGTTTTGCAGTGCCTCATGGGAAATGTAGTTCCGCAACAGCTGGAGGGCGGCAGTTTAGAGATCCCCGATCTAAGCGATTGTATCCAACTGCTACATTGTTTCCATTGACAGAACTACTCCACTGATTGGACGTAGATGACATAAATAACTGAACAGGCGGCACGACTTACCTTCACAGCGACCTTTAGCGGAGTCGGGTCGTTAGGACTGGACAGTACTTGACCTTCATAGACTTCTCCGAACGCTCCGTGACCCAAACCTCTGCGGGGAAAAGACAAAGTCACTTCCAACCTCTATGGAAACAATGTAACACCACATCCCCCCCCCCCCAGTTTGTGAGTTTGTGCGGCGCTTCAAAATATAAAGGGAGATGAGATGTTACAATACAATGCAAGAGGGTTGGGAGGTCCCTGATCCGGAGAGCTTACAATCTAATAGGATTACAAACTGTTGGCAAAACAATAGCTTTATTTATAAAACAAGATATGCTCCTGTGGGTCCGTCTGCTGCACATTTCTATGACCAGTTATTATTCGTATATTTATTGTTCATATTCCTATAGCCCTGATGAAGGGGGCGCAACCTTGAGCCCCTAGAAAAGTGTTGGCTTATAGATCGAGCCCACCAGACCCAGCGGATGACTGTTCAGTGTACCGGCCCCCGACAGTACCACAAGTACCACATACCTCCCAATATTTAGAGATGGGAATGAGGGACACCTACTAACAAACGTATGTAGGCATAGGACACGCCCCCTGCCACACCCTCTTAAAGGAGAATTAACCAAATCTACAAGGACTTTTTTCTACCACTATTATTCCTTTATATTGGCTTTTAAAATGTACAAATGCAGCAATTTAGAAATTGAAAGGTTTAGCACCGGGAAACTTTTTTTGAAAGATAAAAAGTGCATTTTGGACATGTGCAATTTGTTTAGTTCCGAATTCGTTTTTTAACAAATTTTGACAAATTTGTTAATTCCGAAATTCCCGAATTTTTCAATTTCCAGAATTTTCCAAAATTACGAATTTCCGAAATTATGAATTTCCAAATTTTGAATTATCCGAATTTCCAAATTTCCAAATTATCAAATTTCCAAAAATTCAAAATTTCGGAAATTCGAAATTCGGAAATTGGAACATTTCGGAAATTTGAAAATTTGAAAATTCGGAAATTTGAAAATTTGAAAATTCGGAAATCCGAAAACTCCAAATTCAGAATTTCGGAAATGTGAAAATCCAAATTTTTGGTTTTCCGAATTTCCGAATTTTTAATTTTTGAATTTCCAAATTTTCGAAAAAAGCAAAAAAACGAATGAAACGAAAACAAACAGATTTTTTGTCAGTGCACGTCTAGTGCATTTTATATACAACTATAGAAATTAGACCAAAATGAGGGACAAATGAGGAGGAAAGAGGGACAGAGGGACAAATCAGGGACAGTTGGGAGCTATGGTACCATGTGATCACGGTGACCAATCACAGCAAATCACATGACAATTATACACAATTGGGTGGCTTCCTTTCATTGCATTCATTGTGTACTATTGTGTTGATGGCTGTGATTGGTCACAGTGATCAGTTGGTACAGACAGTGTACCATGTACCATGTGATTAGCTCTGGCCAATCACAGCTAACCACGATAGTAAACGTGGAATAAAATCAATTTTATTCAGTAAAAATGGTTACTTATAAAACAGTGAAATTCACTGGCATAAACGATCATAATAAATCCTGATCACTTCCCCAGAGTAGTACAATGTTACTATAGTAACAACGTATTGCTCTGGTCACAGTGTGTTAAAAAAAATAATCGTAAAAAGACAAAAAAAAAAAAATTTTTTTTTTTTTTTTTTTTTTTACACACTGTCACCAGTCATTGTCTCTGATCTCCGCCACACCAGTTATATGATGATGTACTGCACTGGTGACAGGATGTAAAAAAATAAAAAATAAAATTAAATTAAAAAAAATGTCTTTCTTTTTTTCCAAAAATATTGTGACAAAAAAATGACAACTTCAAAAAACCTCTTATTAAATGCCTTGGACTGTCTACTTTCCAAAAAAGGGGTCTTTTGGGGGGTATCTGTCCTGTCCTGGCATTTTCGGGCCTCAAGAAATGAGATCGGCCGTCAGTACATCAGGATTGATCGATTGATCAGATATATAATATATATATAATTTTCCTACAGAATAAATAATATACACTGATTTGGGTTATTTTCACCAAAGAAATGTAGCGGAATACATTTTGGCCGAATTTTATAAAGAAAGATTATTTATTTGCAAAATTTTATAACAGAAACAAAGAAAAACACCTTTTTTCGGTTCTTTTTAATTTAGCAAAAGATAAAAAAAAAAACCCCAGTGGTGAATAAATACCACAAAAAGAAAGCTCTATGTGTGTGAAAAAAATGATAATATTTAATTATGTGTACAGTGTTGCATGACCGCGCAATTGTCATTCAAAGTGTGACAGCGCTGAAGGCTGAAAATTGGCCTGGGCAGGAAGGGGGTAAAAGTGCCCGGTATTGAAGGGGTTAAGTGATACAAAACCCGGGAGATTGCAGTCACTATATCTGCTCTTTCACAGTACTAGAAATGTGCAATTTGTTTTGTTCCAGATTGATTTTTATAATGAATTTCGAAAAACCAGTTTAACTAATTTTTCCGAATAATCGTAAATTTGAATATTCGAAAAATCATAAGTTCGAAAGCTCGTAAATTCACAAATTTAAGAATACGGAAATTCGAAAATCCAAAAACCCGAAAATTCAAAAATCTGAAATAATAACTAACTAATAATAACTTAACTATTAAATTATAGGTATTGGAATTTCCTTTCAAATTTAAGTGTTAGTGAACGTAGCGAATACGAATTTATCCGAAGTTACGAATTATCCAAAATGACGAATGCCGTATCTAAACGAATGAAACGTAATGAATTAATAATAATAAATAACAATAATAATTATAAAAACGTATTATTATTATTATTATTGTTGTTTATTATTATTAATGCATTACGTTTCATTCGTAACTTCAGATAAATTTGTATTCGTTACTTTCACTAACAGCCAAATTTGAAAGGAAATTCCAATACCTCTAATTTAATAGTTAGTTATTCTTTAGAATTTTCAGATTTTCTTTTTTAAATTCACGAATTTTTGAATTCACTAATTTTTTTGAATTGCGATCATAACGAATGACCCGAAAAACGAAAAAACAAAAACAAATGAAATGAAAACGAACAAATTTTTGGTCAATGCACAGGTCTACACAGTACACGGATCATGGAAATGCAATTATTTTAGTAAATATAAACTGCTAAATACCTTTTTTCTCATCAGCAGTATAGAGCAGTCTTGTGACTTCCATCAGTGTCCAGCCAAGCACTGGGTAAAGCTTGTAGGAGGAGTTTTCTGACTGTGCTATGAGACTGCAAGACCCCTGACCCTCTGTTTGGACAGTGCTGATTGGCCCTGTGCTGATCACATGTACCCTCCCAAGAAAAAGAAAAAAAAAACCTCTCTAGCACTACACACCAAACTGAGCATGTGCAGCCTGACTCCATAGGCTCTGTGTTATCAGGAAGGTTTAGTAACACTTTAAGTGAGATTTATTTACAGTGAAACCAAATCTATTCAAACAACAGCACACAGAAAACATAAGGCTATAAAAGCAAACCATAACCCAATGTAAAAAAAAAAATCAAACTGGCAACCTAACAGAATATCAGAAAGCCTAACTAACTGTGTTCCCCATTTAATAGGTATATATATATATATATATATATATATATATATATATATATACATACATGCGCAGTATATTACCAAAAGTATTAGGACGCCTGCCTTTACACACACATGAACTTTAATGACATCCCAGTCTTAGTCCGTAGGGTTCAATATTGAGTTGGCTCCGCCCTTTGCAGCTATAACAGCTTCAACTCTTCTGGGAAGGCCATCCACAAGGTTTAGGAGTGTGTCTATGGGAATGTTTGACCATTCTTCCAGAAGTATATCTGTGAGGTCAGGCACTGATGTTGGATGAGAAGGCCTGGCTCACAGTCTCCGCTCATCCCAAAGGTGTTCTATCAGGTTGAGGTCAGGACTCTGTGCAGGCCAGTCAAGTTCCTCCACCCCAAATTCGCTCATCCATGTCTTTATGGACCTTGCTTTGTGCACTGGTGGGCAGTCAGGTTGTAACAGGAAGGGGCCATCCCCAAACTGTTCCCACAAAGTTGGGAGCATGAAATTGTCCAAAATGGCTTAGTATGCTGACGCCTTAAGAGTTCCCCTCACTGAAACTAAGGGGCCAAGTCCAACCCCTGAAAAACAACCCCCACACCATAATCCCCCCTCCACCAAATGATTTGGACCAGTCCTGACCTTAACCCAATAGAACACTTTGGGATTAATTAGAGTGGAGACTGCGAGCCAGGCCTTCTCGTCCAACATCATTGCCTGACCTCACAAATGTGCTTCTGGAAGAATGGTCAAACATTCCCATAGACACACTCCTAAACCTTGTGGACGGCCTTCCCAGAAGAGTTGAAGCTGTTTTAGCTGCAAAGGGTGGGCCAACTCAATATTGAACCCTACGGACTAAGACTGGGATGTCATTAAAGTTCATGTGTGAGTAAAGGCAGGTGTCCCAATACTTTTGGTGATACAGTGTATGTATATATATATATATATATATATATATATATATATATATATATATATATATATATATAAAATATACACACACACACACACATATATACTTTATATATAAAATGGGTAACACAGATAAACCAGGTAAACTGGAGATCCAGGGAACAGATGGGAAGGGTGGTACCAGGACTGAGATCAGGAACAAGAGAAGCAGATAAGAGGCAGTAGGGCAGGAGCAAGATTAGGGTCAAGATCAGAATAAACGACATGCAGTCTCTTGCAGCAGCAAAACACTGGAGCGGGGAGGGGAGAACCTAAATACTCTCCCAGCAGCCAGGAGATCCCAGTAATCAACTTCCACCTGGTGCTGGCTGGCTGCTGGGAGAGTATTTAGGTCCTCCCCTTGCCTCCTCTTGCAGCACCTCCCCCTGCAGCACTGTGCCCATTAAACACAGCCAAGGGGATGTATAGAATAGTGCAGACTGGGAGAGGGAGAAGCAGCTCAAGGAGCTAGTCAACAGTGCTGCAGGGTTCAAGGGATCATGCTGATTGGAGGATGCTAGAGTGCTGGCTACTGGCAAAATATGGCCCCAGGATTGGAGAAATCATCCCGCCCAAGGCTCTACAAAGTCTCCAGGCTCCAGGAGCCCTCCCCGGACTTACGGGATCCCCCTCGGCTCCAGGATTTATACCAGGACCTACTAATCCTAACAGATTGAACGACCAGTTCCCTTTATACCAAACACAGACCCAGGATTGGAGAATGTATCTTTCCCAAGTCTCTACAGAGTCTCTGGGCTGTAGGACCCATACCAGGACTTACTAATCCCGAAAAACTGAACGACCAGTTCCCTTTATACCAAACACAGACCCAGGATTGGAGAATGCATCCCTCCCAAGTCTCTACAAAGTCTCTGGTCCAGTGGCATCAGGAGGGGGGGGTCTGAGGGGGGCTGAAGCCCCAAGTGAGTCCCCAAAAAGCCCCGGGTCTCGGGCATGCACAGTACAGTCACTAGCCCTGAGCGGGGAACGATCTGACCCCGAGCGTAGCCGAGTAACATAGCAGGTCCCGCCTTCTGGAGCTTTCAGCGCATACGATGGACGTCCCACTGATCCAATGCCAGGACCACAGAATGTGTGACGTCCATCATAGGCGCTGCAGGCTCCAGAAGGCGGGAATTACAATGCAGCCACCGTGCCGCATCACTGTGAGAAGATCCCCACTTGTTGCTCAGGTGGGCGGTTTTCCTCTCCTCTCCTGTCATGGCTCTGGCTGCCTGGAGTGCCTGCTGTCTACTGTGATGGGTGCGCTGCACACTACGGCTGAGCTGCAGGAGGAGGTCACGTCACCTGAAGTCTGGTCAGGTAGGTCAGTGCGGGTCAGTGTATGTCAGGTAGGTCAGTGTTGGTCAGGTAGGTCAGTGCGCGTCAGATAGGTCCGTGCGCGTCAGGTAGGTCCGTGCGCGTCAGGTAGGTAACTCCCCCGGTGCCGGGCTTGGACTTCTGGCTGAAGCCCCTGGTCTTTTTGACACCTAGCAACGCCCCTGCTCGGGTCTCCAGGATACATACCAGAACTTATCCTGGAGTGGGTCCTGTAGCCCAGAAGGCTCCATGAGTGTTAAAGACAGAAGCTTTACTAGGAGAGCTTATCAGTTCACATGCTAACAAGAGACATGCTGATAGGAGGATTGAGTGACAGAGAGAAGGTGACATCACTGTGCTGATTCTCCTTTCACTGTCTAGTCACAGGCACAGAAAGTGAAAGTCAGGGCCGGACTGGCCTACCGGGATACCGGGAAATATCCCGGTAGGCTGGCTGCACTTAGTACCACTGGGGCCGCTTTTACCTCGGAGCTTGGCTGGCTGCCTGTGTCAGCAATGTAAAGAGCAGCAGCGGCCGCCGCACTATGCAATGGCTGTGTCACTGTGTCTCCTCCTCCGTTCCAGCGCCGGCGCGCCGCCCACACTCAACTGAAGAGTAATATGCCTCTGTGTGCCTGAGGGGAGGAGCAGGAGAAGGCCGTGCTGCTCGATTTTTCCCTTCATGACTCGTCCCATGCGGCGCCGCGCCAGCACCGCCCACTAATCTGCACGAGGAGAATAGAAGTGAACGGCCGGCTGTGCAGCTGCAGCACAAGAATTAAGATACTAAAAATCTCTCTCTCTCTCTCGCAGCCACTGTACCCTTCAATTGCAGCCACTGTGCCCATTAAACGCTGCCACTGTGCCATGAAACGCAGCCACTGTACCCATAAATTGCCACCACTGTGCCCATCAAACGCAGCCACTGTACCCATAAATTGCCACCACTGTGCCCATCAAACACAGCCACTGTGCCCATCAAGCGCAGCCACTGTACCCATAAATTGCACCAATGTGCCCATCAAACACAGCCACTGTGCCATCAAGCGCAAACACTGTACCCATAAATTGCCACCACTGTGCCCATCAAACACAGCCACTGTGCCATCAAGCGCAGCCACTGTACCCATAAATTGCCACCACTGTGCCCAAACACAGCCACTGTGCCCATCAAGCGCAGCCACTGTACCCATAAATTGCACCAATGTGCCCATCAAACACAGCCACTGTGCCATCAAGCGCAAACACTGTACCCATAAATTGCCACCACTGTGCCCATCAAACACAGCCACTGTGCCATCAAGCGCAGCCACTGTACCCATAAATTGCCACCACTGTGCCCATCAAACGCAGCCACTGTACCCATAAATTGCCACCACTGTGCCCATCAAACACAGCCACTGTGCCCATCAAGCGCAGCCACTGTACCCATAAATTGCACCAATGTGCCCATCAAACACAGCCACTGTGCCATCAAGCGCAGCCACTGTACCCATAAATTGCCACCACTGTGCCCATCAAACACAGCCACTGTGCCCATCAAGCGCAGCCACTGTACCCATAAATTGCACCAATGTGCCCATCAAACACAGCCACTGTGCCATCAAGCGCAAACACTGTACCCACAAAAAGGGCCACCACTGTGCCCATCAAACACAGCCACTGTGCCATCAAGCGCAGCCACTGTACCCATAAATTGCCACCACTGTGCCCATCAAACGCAGCCACTGTACCCATAAATTGCCACCACTGTGCCCATCAAACACAGCCACTGTGCCCATCAAGCGCAGCCACTGTACCCATAAATTGCACCAATGTGCCCATCAAACACAGCCACTGTGCCATCAAGCGCAGCCACTGTACCCATAAATTGCCACCACTGTGCCCATTAAACACAGCCACTATGCCATCAAACGCAGCCACTGTAACCATCGATTGCCGCCAGTTTGCCCCATCAATTGCCACCAGTTTGCCCATCAAATCCTGAAAGTGTCCCCCCCCCACACGGCACTTACCTGTCTCAGGTCAGCGCTTTGCTCCACGCTCCCTCCGATAGGCATCCAATCATAGCGCCTGTTGCTTCAGCCAATCAGGTGACAGGTAACCAGACCCAGTGCACTGATTGGCTGAGAGGTGGGTCAGTGTTAGGGAAGCAATTTATTTGATTTCCTAACAGGCTTTGATTGGACTAAGCAATGAAACCATCATTGATGTTCTGGCTTCAAAAGGGATGTTGCTTACATAACATTACAAGCATGTCTGAGGATTACAATGCTGGTTGATCTCTATTTTTCTAAATTTTGACCAGATTAGTTATTTGTTTACAATGTTTACAAACAGGTTTTTGCATATTTTATCCTCTAAAACGTTAGAAGATAGTTTGCACATTGCAACCTCCTAAAAGTTAATGAGCACTTTTTTTTTTTTATCTACTGTTAAAGTCGTTTACTTGTTTTTAAAGCACTTTTTTTGAGTAATGTTTGAACATTACTTTTTGAAAACTGTTGAGTTGCTTGCCTTTACATTGGTACATCTGAAACGTTTTTTAATTCCTAAACTTGGACTGGAAAGCAAGTTAACAAGATGTTTTCAAGGTATTCCGACTTGTCGAAATTCTAAAAGTTTTTGCGCATTTTGTACTGCTACAGAATTAACAGCAACATATTTGCACTTTTTTTTTATCTCAAACGGTTTATTGTAACTGTTACAATATTTAATTACTGTTAAGTAAAACATTTTGCAATTTTTTTTTTATGTGTAGTAATTAACTACTACTATTTTTGTGTCTTTGTGAGTAATTTATGTTACGTTAATTAAGTTTTGAACATGTTTACGTCTTCCATACTTTGAAGTAAAGTTCTTTGATTATTCCTTATTCTGGCAATATATATCACCATAGCAATAAGAGGACTGTTCTTGATGATTGTTCCACTTTTAACACTTTTAACTGTAATGTGCTTTTATATGTGTCTTCATTTTTCATCCGTGTCTTTAGCTGATTGCCTGGAGGTCAGCTCTTTTTTTTTTTTTTTTTTGGGTGAGGGGTAAAGGTTCTGTCACTGAAGGCTCTGAATCAGTTCCCCACCTCTCAGTGCAGGTTTTGTAATCAGAAGTCACACAGTTGGTATTCCCAGACATTCCCGCAGCAAGAAGTGCTCATCCTGTGATAATGGTTCTGGTATTTGCATACTATTAGCATTTTC
Source organism: Aquarana catesbeiana (assembly GCF_042186555.1). NCBI lineage: Eukaryota > Metazoa > Chordata > Amphibia > Anura > Ranidae > Aquarana > Aquarana catesbeiana. The sequence goes on along the minus strand of NC_133327.1, from coordinate 686,803,293 downwards.
CCGCTTCGGATTTTCTCGCGTCCATTGCCACGCGGCGCATTGCAAATGCAATTTCTGGGAGAGGCGGGAAGGGCTAATCCTTTACATATATATCTGTACGCCGGCAAGGTGTGCCAGTGTGTGCTCCGTAATATCTCCAATGCTGGCAGAGGGAAGGAAAACAAGACTTTGGAAAGTTTATTGACAGAAGGAACAAAATATCGCAAAGCCTTCATGCGGACTTGGCTGGCTCTAAGGGGTTTAAAAAAAAAAAATTTGCATAGCCATTCGTCCAGAGAGTTTGCATGTACATTTGTTCTGTGCAAATCTGGCAAAAACAAGCGTGCATTAGGCTTTTTCCTCTTCCTTTATTATGGGTGGTAGTAAAATACCACATTATGGCCACTAGATGGAGCAAAAGAGCATAGGAAATACATACATTCTAGGTAACAATTCTAAAGAATGCTAGAGGGAATTAGCACCAATGGAGCTTCTGATTTTATAGAACTGATTTTTTTGCCTAGGAATAATTGTGAAATCTACACTATGGCCCTCGTACGGGAAGGTTTAAAGACCCCCTATCTTAAGTGAACGGGGGCTGCCAAAGGCAAAATAAACACTTGCCAGCTATAGTTTCTCATCTAGGCATCTCTTTGAAAACCACATTTAGTGTATTTGCTATGAACTTTGAAGATGAATTTCTCCACAGCGCCTGCAGCTGTCAAAGTTTGAATGTCCAGACCCTGGCAACCGGTTCACTTTATGGTCTTGTGGCTCTACCTCAGCCTTTCTCAACCTTTCAACACTGAGGAACCCTTGAAATAAATTTTAGTCTCAGGGAACCCCTGCTAAAAATAACTACATCTATAACTCATGATACACAAGTGTGATGGTCAGTGGGAAGAATGTTCCTTACACTTGCGGTCACTGGGAAGAATTACCCCCTTACAGATAGATGAATGGTGTCAGTGGGAACTTATCTGAGAGGCAGAAATTGCTCATTGCTCAAGGAACACCTAGAAACCTCTGGAGGAACCCAAGGACTCCATGGAACCCTGATAGAGAAACCCTGATGGACATCATGTTGAACTGGATGCACTGGTGTCTTTATTCAGCCTCACCAACAATGTAACATCATTATAAACTATTGAAATCACAGGAGTTTCCTTACTAGTTGGAGAAGTTTTATTTTATTATGTTCTTGTAAAGCAAGGTTCAGATTAAGTTCAGCATCATCAACCCAAGGAGCTGTCTGTCGTCCCCAGTTTCCGTTTTGAAGTAATTCAACAAAATTGGGGACTTGTGACATCTTCTATAAATCCACCACATAAAAAAAAAAAACTAAGAATTTTATTCGGAGTGATAGAAGTTATTTCTTCCCACTGAGAAGACGGTCCCGGCAGCCTGAGGTGCGAAGTCCGTTGTAAAGTTGAGTGACAGATGTCTGACATTGCCCAAAAAGTCGTTATCATTAAAACTTGCGGCAAGTTCTCCAGCCAGAGAGAGACAACCGGATCTGGAGCTCATCTATCTCCGTGAACTCGGAGACCTCTGACAAATTGATTCCGACTCCACTACAAGGTCTTCCTCTGACACCTCATAAATTTAATGATAACCGACAACAAGGAACGGAAAGGAAGAGTCACAGAATAGAGCTCCTCTCAATCTGAAAATGGAGAATTGTACTTAATCTTCGGTTCATAGAGGCAATGAGCTCTGGCACTTGAAGTCTGGCAGTTCACAGCAGTTAATGTCTCTTCTCGCCGTATTATTTTCTGTGCCTAATGGAAAAATCCATCAAGGGGAACTTTTTTTTTGACAATCAGTTGGAAGTGAATTCCATCCACTTATCAATTTGTATAAATGACCTTTAAATTTGGATTCATTTGTTATTGGAGCCAATTTAGAGGAGTGGAGTTTTCCGATAAGGGAACTTGTGTCTCCACTAATATAGCAAAGGTCTTGCTGGGAGGAGCTGGTCATGGCAAAAGTGGACCATAGAATCAAAGCTTGAGCTCTGGAAGGTTTTTCCCAGTGATGGGACGAGGTCATCTAGAGCCCGGGGCGACCATGCAAAACCGCGCACCCCTAGATGTATGATCATTATGTGCCAGCAAAATCTCCCCACAAAAACACTGAGCACTAACCTGCATGCTTACCCCCCTAGACATAAATTACCCCTTCTTCAAGTAAAAATCTGCCCCCCCTCCTGAAATCCCCCCTCTCAGCACCTTTGCTACCACCATCCCCCAAATCCCCCCTGCTCAAATACCCCCTATCCCCCCCCCAAAAAAAAATCACCCCTCCTAGCATGCATCTTTGCCCCCCAAAATCCCCAAATCCCCCCAGCTCAATTCCCCCCCCCCAAAAAAATCACCCCTCCTAGCACAAATCTTTGCCCCCCATCCCCCAAATCCCCCCAGCTCAAATACCCCCTATCCCCCCCAAAAAAAATCACCCCTCCTAGCATGCATCTTTGCCCCCCATCCCCCAGCTTAAATGCCTCCCCCCAAAAAAATCACTTCTCCAAGCACAAATCTTTGCCCCCCATCCCCCAGCTCAAATGCCCTCTATCCCCCCCCCAAAAAATCCCCCCTCCTAGCACGCATCTTTCCCCCCCCCATCCCCCAAATCCCCCCCAGCTCAAATGCCCTCCTCCCAAAAAAAAAATCACCTCTCCTAGCACAAATCTTTGCCCCCCAAATCCCCCAGCGCAAATGCCCCCCAAAAAAATCAACCCTCCTAGCACGCATCTTTGCCCCCCCATCCCCCAAATCCCCCAGCTCAAATGCCCCCCCCAAAAAAAAAATCACCCCTCCTAGCACGCATCTTTGCCCCCCATCCCCCAAATCCCCCCAGCTGAAGTACCCCCCCCAAAAAAATCACCCCTCCTAGCAGAAATCTTTGCACCCGCATCCCCCAAATCCCCCAAACTCAGATGCCCCCCCCAAAAAAATCACCCCTCCTAGCATGCATCTTTGCCCCCCATCCCCCAGCTTAAATGCCTCCCCCCAAAAAAATCACTTCTCCAAGCACAAATCTTTGCCCCCCATCCCCCAGCTCAAATGCCCTCTATCCCCCCCCCAAAAAATCCCCCCTCCTAGCACGCATCTTTCCCCCCCCATCCCCCAAATCCCCCCCAGCTCAAATGCCCTCCTCCCAAAAAAAAAATCACCTCTCCTAGCACAAATCTTTGCCCCCCCAAATCCCCCAGCGCAAATGCCCCCCAAAAAAATCAACCCTCCTAGCACGCATCTTTGCCCCCCCATCCCCCAAATCCCCCAGCTCAAATGCCCCCCCCCAAAATAAAATCATCCCTCCTAGCACGCATCTTTGCCCCCCATCTCCCAAATCCCCCCAGCTCAAGTACCCCCCCAAAAAAAATCAACCCTCCTAGCACAAATCTTTGCACCCGCATCCCCCAAATCCCCCAAACTCAGATGCCCCCCCCCCCAAAAAAAAACACCCTTCCTAGCACCAACCCTTTACCTCTAAAATTTCCCCTCCTAGTACACATCTCCCCCTCCCACTTCAAATTAACCCCTCCCAGCACAAAAATGCCCCAAAATCACCCCTCCAAGCACAAATCTTCTTTCCCCATCCCCCCCGCCAACACAAATCCCTTTAAATCACCACTCTTAGCACCCCCCCACCCCCAAATTTCCCCTCCTAGAGCTAGAACAATACTTATCACCCTGACGCTCCCCTGCTAAATCCCCCCTTCTAACACAAATCCTCTTCCCCCCAATCTCCTTGTGGAGCGCTGCCCCTGGTCCAGGCCCTGGTTTTTTACCCCCTTCATGACCAAGGCATTTTATGCTATTCGCTGCGCTACATTAACTGGTAATTGTGCGGTCGTGTAAACAAAATGTATATAATTTTTTTTCACATAAATAGAGCTTTCTTTTGGCGGTATTTGATCATTTTTTTTATTGTTTGTGATATAAATAAAAGAAGACCGAAAATTAAAAAAAAAAAAAAATGTTTTACTTTCTGCTATAAAACAAATCCAAAAATGTTTTTAAAAAATTCAAATTTCTTCATTATTTAGGCTAAAATATATTCTGCTATATTTCTTTGTTAAAAAAAAAAAACCCAATAAGTGTATATTGATTGGTTTGTGTTAAAAGAATAGCGTCTAAAAACTATGGGATATATACCGGAAATTTTTGTTTTTTATTTTGTTATAATACTAATGGGGGTGATCAGCGACTTATAATGGGACTGCCATAGTGCGGCGGACAATCTGACACTAAGGCCCCTTTAACACTTATACGACTTCAAAGTCGCGCGATTTTACCGTGATTTCGCGGCCGTGATTTTACCGTGATTTCGCGGCCGCAATTTTACCGTGATTTGCAGCGATTTTACCGCGATTTGGGAGCAGTACTACTTTGTACGACTTTGCCACATTTTTGGCATTAACAAATGAAAACATACAGTAGTTGGTATGAATCATAACGGGAACTCCACGCCAAGTTTAAAATAAAAAAACTGGCGTGGGTTCCCCCCCAGGGGCATACCAGGCACACCAGGCCCTTAGGTCGAAAAATCGGCATGGGGGTCAACCCAAAATCCATACCAGACCCTTATCCGAGCACGCAGCCCGGCCGGTCAGGAATGGGGGTGGGGACAAGCGAGCGCCCCCCCTCCTGGACCGTACCATGCCGCATGCCCTCAACATGGGGGGTTGGTGCTTTGGGGCAGGGGGGGGCACCCTGCGGGGCCCCCCCCTACCCCAAAGCACCTTGTCCCCATGTTGATGAGGACAAGGGCCTCTTCCCGACAACCCTGGCCGTTGGTTGTCGGGGTCTGCGGGCGGGTGGCTTATCGGAATCTGGGAGCCCCCTTTAATAAGGGGGCCCCCAGATCCCGGCCTCTCACCCTATGTGAATGAGTATGGGGTATATCGTACCCCTACCCATTCACCTAGGGAAAAAAGTGTCAATAAAAAACACACTACACAGGTTTTTAAAGTAATATATTAGGCAGCTCCGGGGTCTTCTTCCGACTTCGGGGGTCCTCTTCCGACTTCGGGGGTCTCTCCGGCGTCTTCTCCCAGTGTCCGCATCTTCTGCCAGCTCCGCCGCTATCTTCTACCGCTCTTTTGCCAGCGGTGGCCCGGACTTCTGGATCGTCTTCTTCCCTCTTCTCTTCCAGAGATGTTGACACGACGCTCCCAGATTCCGATAAGCCCCCCGCCCGCAGACCCTGACAACCAACGGCCAGGGTTGTCGGGAAGATGCCCTTGTCCTCATCAACATGGGGACATGGTGCTTTGGGGTGGGGGGCCCCCCTCTCCTGCCGGCTGCTTCAGGGGATGCTTTCAGGGTGGAGAACAGGGAGAAGGGGCAGTAAATATTTCATTTACCAGCCCCTTCTTTTTCTGAATAGAAACAGTGAGTGGTATCGATCACTCACTGTGTCCATTCATAACTGAAGCATAGTAAACAGTTTTTTTTCTATGCTTCAAGGTTGTGAATGAAGGGCATGCTCTCTACAGAACTATTCCTGTCCATTCATACTATACAGCTGAGGCTGCAGAGATTGAGGGCTGTGTGTCCTCAATCTCCGTTGTTGGTCTCAAAAGGTGGAACATCAGAGGTCTGCTTAGACCCCCTGAGATCTCACCAAAGCCCTCCAACAGGTCTCTCCAAAAAAATCAAATTGTAAAAAAATCAAATAAAATCAAATAAAAAAAATAATAAAAAATAAAATTGTAAAAAAATAATAAAAAATAAAAGTGTAAAAAATAATAAAAAATAAAATTGTAAAAAAAAATAAAAATAAAATGGTAAAAAATAATAGAAAAATTAGAGAACATAAATAGAAAAACTACTGACACCAGTGGCAGAACTACTAGGGTCGGAAGGGTCGCAATGGCTAACGGGCCCTGGCGTTCCGCCACCGTGGGGGGGACCCTCTCCCAAGTCTTTTATAATTCCGATTTAGAGTACAAAAGGATATAAAACTCTAATAATCTAAGTATAACTGCAATATAACTATATCATAAACACCTTATTCATAACTGCAATGCAACTATAATGAGCTACAGAGTTTATGTCTCACTTTTAGGTTGTCAATAGACATGTGCACTGCCGAAAAATGTGTTTGTTTTTGTTTCATTTGTCTTTTGTTTTTTTTTGGGTCGTTCATTATGATCGCAATTCGTAAATTTGTAAACTAGAAAATTCATAAATTTGAAAAATCGTAAATTCGAAAATGAGCAAATTAGAAAATTCATAAATTCGTAAATAAGAAAGAAAATCCGAAAAAATAACTAATAATAACTATTACATTATAGGTATTGGAATTTCCTTTCAAATTTGGCTGTTAGTGAACGTAACGAATACAAATTTATCCGAAGTTACAAATTATCCGAAATGACGAATGCCGCATCTAAACAAACGGAAGGGAACAAATTAATAATAAATAATAACAATAATAATAATAATAATAATTAATAGTTTGTATTATTATTATTGTTATTTATTATTATTAATTCGTTACGTTCCATTTGTTTAGATACGGCATTCGTTATTTCATAAACTTTGTAACTTCGGAAAAATTCGTATTCGTTACGTTCACTAACAGCCAAATTTGAAAGGAAATTCCAATACCTATCATTTATTAGTTAGTAATATTTAAGTTATTATTTCTGATTAGGGATGAGCTTCGAGTTCGAGTCGAACTCATGTTCGACTCGAACATTGGCTGTTCGCAAGTTCACCGAACAGCGAACAATTTGGGGTGTTCGCGGCAAATTCGAATGCCGCGGAACACCCTTTAAAAGTCTATGGGAGAAATCAAAAGTGCTAATTTTAAAGGCTAATATGCAAGTTATTGTCATAAAAAGTGTTTGGGGACCCGGGTCCTGCCCCAGGGGACATGGATCAATGCAAAAAAAAGTTTTAAAAACGGCCGTTTTTTCAGGAGCAGTGATTTTAATAATACTTAAAGTCAATCAATAAAAGTGTAATATCCCTTTAAATTTCGTACCTGGGGGGTGTCTATAGTGTGTCTGTAAAGGGGCGCATGTTTCCTGTGTTTAGAACAGTCTGACAGCAAAATGACATTTTGAAGGAAAAAACTCATTTAAAACTACCCGCGGCTATTGCATTGCCGACAATACACATAGAAGTTCATTGATAAAAACGGCATGGGAATTCCCCAAAGGGGAACCCCGAACCAAAATTAAAAAAAAAAAAATGACGTGGGGGTCCCCCTAAATTCCATACCAGGCCCTTCAGGTCTGGTATGGATATTAAGGGGAACCCCGGCCAAAATTTAAAAAAAAAAATGACGTGGGGTTCCCCCTAAATTCCATACCAGACCCTTCAGGTCTGGTATGGATTTTAAGGGGAACCCCGCGCCAAAAAAAAAAAAAAAAAACGGCGTGGGGTCCCCCCAAAAATCCATACCAGACCCTTATCCGAGCACGCAACCTGGCAGGCCGCAGGAAAAGAGGGGGGGACAAGAGTGCGGCCCCCCCTCCCTCCTGAACCGTACCAGGCCACATGCCCTCAACATTGGGAGGGTGCTTTGGGGTAGCCCCCCAAAACACCTTGTCCCCATGTTGATGAGGACAAGGGCCTCATCCCCACAACCCTGGCCGGTGGTTGTGGGGGTCTGCGGGCGGGGGGCTTATCGGAATCTGGAAGCCCCCTTTAACAAGGTGACCCCCAGATCCCGGCCCCCCCCTGTGTGAAATGGTAAGGGGGTACATAAGTACCCCTACCATTTCACGAAAAAAGTGTCAAAAATGTTAAAAATGACAAGAGACAGTTTTTGACAATTCCTTTATTTAAATGCTTCTTCTTTCTTCTATCTTCCTTCATCTTCTGGTTCTTCTGGCTCTTCTGGTTCTTCTGGTTCTTCCTCCGGCGTTCTCCTCCAGCATCTCCTCCGCGGCGTCTTCTGTCTTCTTCTCCTCGGGCCGCTCCGCACCCATGGCATGGGGGGGAGGCTCCCGCTCTTCTCTTCTTCTCTTCTTCTTTTCTTCTTTTCTTCTTTTCTTCTCTTCTTCTTCATTTTCTTCTCCGGGCCGCTCCGCAATCCATGCTGGCATGGAGGGAGGCTCCCGCTGTGTGACGGCGCTCCTCGTCTGACAGTTCTTAAATAACGGGGGGGCAGGGCCACCCGGTGACCCCGCCCCCCTCTGACGCACGGTGACTTGACGGGACTTCCCTGTGGCATTCCCCGTGACATCACAGGGAAGTCCCGTCAAGTCACCGTGCGTCAGAGGGGGGCGGGGTCACCGGGTGGCCCCGCCCCCCCCGTTATTTAAGAACTGTCAGACGAGGAGCGCCGTCACACAGCGGGAGCCTCCCTCCATGCCAGCATGGATTGCGGAGCGGCCCGGAGAAGAAAATGAAGAAGAAGAGAAGAAGAGAAGAAAAGAAGAAAAGAAGAAAAGAAGAAGAGAAGAAGAGAAGAGCGGGAGCCTCCCCCCCATGCCATGGGTGCGGAGCGGCCCGAGGAGAAGAAGACAGAAGACGCCGCGGAGGAGATGCTGGACGAGAACGCCGGAGGAAGAACCAGAAGAACCAGAAGAGCCAGAAGAACCAGAAGATGAAGGAAGATAGAAGAAAGAAGAAGCATTTAAATAAAGGAATTGTCAAAAACTGTCTCTTGTCATTTTTAACATTTTTGACACTTTTTTCGTGAAATGGTAGGGGTACTTATGTACCCCCTTACCATTTCACACAGGGGGGGGGCCGGGATCTGGGGGTCACCTTGTTAAAGGGGGCTTCCAGATTCCGATAAGCCCCCCGCCCGCAGACCCCCACAACCACCGGCCAGGGTTGTGGGGATGAGGCCCTTGTCCTCATCAACATGGGGACAAGGTGTTTTGGGGGGCTACCCCAAAGCACCCTCCCAATGTTGAGGGCATGTGGCCTGGTACGGTTCAGGAGGGAGGGGGGGCCGCACTCTCGTCCCCCCCTCTTTTCCTGCGGCCTGCCAGGTTGCGTGCTCGGATAAGGGTCTGGTATGGATTTTTGGGGGGACCCCACGCCGTTTTTTTTTTTTTTTTTGGCGCGGGGTTCCCCTTAAAATCCATACCAGACCTGAAGGGTCTGGTATGGAATTTAGGGGGAACCCCACGTCATTTTTTTTTTTAAATTTTGGCCGGGGTTCCCCTTAATATCCATACCAGACCTGAAGGGCCTGGTATGGAATTTAGGGGGACCCCCACGTCATTTTTTTTTTTTAATTTTGGTTCGGGGTTCCCCTTTGGGGAATTCCCATGCCGTTTTTATCAATGAACTTCTATGTGTATTGTCGGCAATGCAATAGCCGCGGGTAGTTTTAAATGAGTTTTTTCCTTCAAAATGTCATTTTGCTGTCAGACTGTTCTAAACACAGGAAACATGCGCCCCTTTACAGGCACACTATAGACACCCCCCAGGTACGAAATTTAAAGGGATATTACACTTTTATTGTTTGACTTTAAGCATTATTAAAATCACTGCTCCTGAAAAAACGGCCGTTTTTAAAACTTTTTTTTGCATTGATCCATGTCCCCTGGGGCAGGACCCAGGTCCCCAAACACTTTTTATGACAATAACTTGCATATAAGCCTTGAAAATTAGCACTTTTGATTATTCATGTTCGTGTCCCATAGACTTTAACGGTGTTCGCATGTTCGAACGAACTTTTTTCCTGTTCGCATGTTCTGGTGCGAACCGAACAGGGGGGTGTTCGGCTCATCCCTATTTCTGATGTTCGAATTTCAAAGTTCCGAATTCGGGTTTTCATAAATTTGGATATTTCTGAATTAACGAATTTGTCAAAATTTGTTAAAAAAACAAATTCAGAATGAAATGAATTGCACACGTCTAGTCGCCATCATAACCTCACCTGATGAGGGAGATGTGTTTCCTGGGCACCTCTTTCAGGTCTCCGATGGAGGTGATCTTGCCGGCGAAGCAATAGTTGGGGTTGTAGTCCGTCATTATGGTGGATGTTCTCACTTTGCTGAGTTTGTAGTCTGGGCTCTGTAGTTCCATCTGTATGGCCTGGAGCTCCTGATGTTTCCTGCGGTAAACTGTAGAGAGGACGGAGGTTCTGTCACTCATAATGGCCGACTGACATGGCACAAAAAAGGTTCTCCAGAAATTCTTCTCCCACTTAGGAGGTCCACAGGCATGAATAAATCATGAGATGAAGGTCTAAGGGGGCAACCATAAACTCATGGGATAAAAACTCTCATGAACAGGGCTGCCATTAGAAATCCCTGTAGCCCTGCACAACCTACCTCACAGGGTAGGTTGACAATGTTTGATGAAGGGCGATCCAAATGCTGACTGCTCTTCAAAGAGCAAAGCACATGTGAACAAGTCCTTCATTTTTATTTATTTTTTTTTTAGAATTTTTTTTTTAGTTTTTTTTTTTATTTTCTACAATTTTATATTTTATTTATTCTTATTTTTTTAACTGCCCTGTTGGGGCCTTTGGTGAGATATCATCAAGGGTCTTAACAGACCCCTGATGTCTCATTTTTGAGTCAGAGAAAGGGACTGAAGACAGAGTTTCCCCCAGTCCATTTCTCTGCAACCTCAGCTGCACTGGGCAGTGAATGAATAGGAAGTGTCTGTGCTGAGCTGCTTCCTGTTCATTCACAAACTGAAGCATAGGAAATACAGTTTGCTTCAGTTATGAATGGACACAGGAACCATACCAATCACTCACTGTGTTCATTCTGGAAAGCAATACATATTTAGCAGCCCCTTCCCCTGCTCTCCATCCTGAAATGATCCCTGTGTACCTGCAGAAGCTGCCGGCGGGAGAAGTGGGAAGTCGGCAGCACTGCAGGGGGAAGAAGGGTGGGCCCAGACAAGGGCTGAAAGGGGCAGATGCTAGAACGCTGAAGGGAGAAAGCTGGCGGAGCTGCAAGGGGATCCACAAGAATCACAAGGCAGTACAATCCGGACCCCCCTTTTAAACTGATGGGGCCCAGGCCCGGTACAGAAGGGGCCAGCTGTATTGCCTTATCAGCGGCTGTGCTCATGAAGAACATTGATCTTGTCTAAAATCTTATCTGAGATTAGCTGTACTAAGACATCCCAATTCTATGGTATCTATGGTCACATTAGCACAAATTATTTAAAAAAAGAGTCAGACATTTACCAGCCATTAGACCTCTCGTGGAGGAAGAACCTTTCTAAACTAAATGGGTAAAAAACTAAACCTTACAAGTTTTTTTTTCACATTTGTGAAGACTCACCAATCATGACACCTGAGAAAGCCAAGATAAGGGCAGCCACAAGGCCTGAGGTCACGATGGACAATACCAGAGAAAGGGGAAGGTGCGTCTCCTGGGCTGACTGAATTTGGTCATCTGAAAAAAACAGAACCCGTGAATACAGCAATGGAGGCCGTGGACTAATTCTCAAGACTGGCTGGATTATTAAATGGGCAGCGGGGAACGGGCAATGGACACCAAAAGTAGACAATCTAATGTCAATTTTGAAACATGGACAGGGCCAATTATACTGTTCTGAACTTAGGTCCAGGTCATACACCGATCAGCCATAACAATATGTCTACCCACCTAATATTGAGTAGGTTCCCCGTTTGCCACACAAAGAGCCCTGACCTGTAAAGGCATGGACTCCAAAGTAACATCCACATGAATGGCAGGAGCCATGGTTCCCCAGCAGAACATTGCCCAAAGCATCACACTGCCTCTGCTGGCTTGTCTTCTTCCCATACTGCATCCTGGTGCCATCTCTTCCCCAGGTAAGTGATGCACCTGGCCATCCACATGATGTAAAGGAAAACGTGATTCATCAGACCAGGCCACCTTCTTCCATTGCTCCGTGGTCCAGTTCTGATGTTCACTTTACCATTGTAGGGACTTTTGGCTGTGGACAGGGGTCAGCATGGGCACCCTGACCGATCTGAGGCTACGCATCCCCATATACAACAAACTGTGATGCTCTGTGCGTTCTGACATCTTTCCATCAGAACCAACATTCGCTGCAATTTGAGCTCCAGTTGCTCCTTTATTGAATCAGACTACATGAGCTAGCCTTCTCTCCCTCCGCCTCCATCAATGAGCCAAACCTCCCCACCTCCATCAATGAGCCAAACCTCCCCACCTCCATCAATGAGCCAAACCTCCCCCCACCTCCATCAATGAGCCTTCCCTCCCCCACCTCCATCAATGAGCCTTCCCTCCCCCACCTCCATCAATGAGCCTTCCCTCCCCCACCTCCATCAATGAGCCTTCCCTCCCCCACCTCCATCAATGAGCCTTCCCTCCCCACCTCCATCAATGAGCCTTCCCTCCCCACCTCCATCAATGAGCCTTCCCTCCCTACCTCCATCAATGAGCCTTCTCCCCCCCCCACTTCCATCAATGAGCCTTCCCTCCCCACCTCCATCAATGAGCCTTCTCCCCCTCACCTCCATCAATGAGCCTTCCCTCCCCATCTCCATCAATAAGCCTTCCCTCCCCCACCTCCATAAACGAGCCTTCCCTCCTCACCTCCATCAATAAGCCTTCCCTTCCCACCTCCATCAATGAGCCTTCCCTCCCCACCTCCATCAATGAGCCTTCTCCCCCCCACCTCCATCAATAAGCCTTCCCTTCCCACCTCCATCAATGAGCCTTCCCTCCCCACCTCCATCAATGAGCCTTCTCCCCCCCACCTCCATCAATGAGCCTTCCCTCCTCATCTCCATCAATGAGCCTTCCCTCCACCACCTCCATCAACGAGCCTTCCTCCTCATCTCCATCACCTCCTCCCCACCTCCATCAATGAGCCTACCCTCCCCACCTCCATCAATGAGCCTACCCTCCCCACCTCCATCAATGAGCCTTCCCTCCCCACCTCCATCAATGAGCCTTCTCCCTACCCCACCTCCATCAATGGGCCTTCCCTCCCCCTCCTTCCTCAATGAGCCTTGGCTGCCCATGACCCTGTTGCGGGTTTTCTTTCCTTGGCCCCCTTTTGGTCAGTCCTGACCACTGCAGACCGGGAACATCCCCCAATAGCTGCAGTTTTGAAGCTGCTCTGACCCCATCATCTAGACATTACAATTTGGTCCTTCAAGTCCTTACACTTGCCTATTTTCAGGGAGCAACTTCAGGGACAACATGTTCACTTGCTGCCTAATTTATCCCACCCACTTTCAGATGTCATTGTAACCAGATAATCAATGTTATTCACTTTACCTGTCAGTGGTCATATTGTTAGGGCTGATTGGTGTATATTGCAAAGCACCAGCCATTGGGCACAGTACTTTCTACAGAAGCACCTGAGCAGAATGCATTTTACTTGCTGGGCAAGACTCTTCATATGTTTTTGAGTCTGAGCCAATCATTTTGCAAACAAAACTATTGCTCAGCAGGTACTTGGCGGTATACCTTTCTCAGATCGCAACAATCTTCCGGTAGCCAATGAGGACCTCACAAACTCTTTTCATGAAGCTGAGACAGGCCATCAAACTTTCCTGTGGACACCAAGTACTGGTAACCCTACTCTATAAAATGGGCACCAGGAAGCAAGCAATATGCCTATAATTAAGCAATATAGACTGAAATTCCTCACACTGCTCCTAGAATGTCCTTCGTCGCCGCTGATGGCAATTATAAGAACTATATTATAAACAGCGGACCATCTTACCTATACAGGTCACTCCATCCTCAGACAGGACCCTCCCCAGCTCACAGTGGCACATCAGCTCCTGAGACTCCGGATCCATGTAACATTCGTCTATCTCACAGTGGCTGCAATTCAGATCCAGCTTTATCTCCACCTCTCCGTGGCTCTCCGTCACTGGCAAAGAAGGACCGAGGCAAATAAGTAATTGTACAAGGGATGTAATCAATTAACGTGCGACTGTATTTGTTAGTAAATTATGTAACCTTGTCATTTCCGTTTTGTGCATCTAAAATTGTAGGTAGCCAGTACATTTTGTATAGTTGGAGTTGGTAGTGAAGGGTTAAAACCTCTACAAAGTTATTATCGGGGCTATGGAGAGTTCTCCTCGCCTCCCTAATGTTTTCTGTTAATGATTTTAATGTTTTTTTCTAATTTTAGATCAGGGTCTCCAAACTACAGCCTGTGGGCAATATCGGACCCACTACAGGATTTTATTCGGGCCCACAGCAACTGTTCCTTTCTAGGGAGTAAGAAGGGTTGAATGGTACGGGTACGGGTAATCATATGGGTTGAGGGGCTCTAGGGTGCAGGTTTGGTATGAAGGGAACTGGTAGTTCAGTCTTATGGGAGTTCGGAGGCTTTGTAGAGACTTGGGAGGGATACAGTCTCCAATCCTGGGTCTATGTTTGGTAATGGTATAAAGGGAATTGGTTGTTTAGTCTTTTGGGATTAGTCAATCCTGGTATGGGTCCTGAAGGCTATGTACAGACTTGTGAGGGATACATTCCCCAATCCTGGGTCTATGTTTGGTATAAAGGGAATTGGTCATTCAGGCTTTTGGGATTAGTCAGTCCTGGTATGGGTCCTGAAGGCTATGTAGAGACTTGTGAGGGATACATTCCCAAATCCTGGGTCTATGTTTGGTATAAAGGGAATTGGTCATTCAGGCTTTTGGGATTAGTCAGTCCTGGTATGGGTCCTGGAGTCCGGGGGCTTTGTAGAGACTTGGGAGGGATACATTCTCCAATCCTGTTTCTATGATTGGTATTGTTATAAAGGGAATTGATTGTTCAGTCTTTTGGGATTAGTCAGTCCTGGTATGGGTCCTGGAGTCCGGAGACTTTGTAGAGACTTGGGAGGGATACATTCTCCAATCCCGGACATATGTTTGGTAATGGTATATAAGGAATTGGTTGTTCAGTCTTTTGGGATTAGTCAGTTCTGGTATGGGTCCTGGAGCCTATGTAGAGACTTGTGAGGGCTACATTCCCCAATCTTGGGTCTATGTTTGGTATAAAGAAAAAAGGGGGAAGGGGGAAGTGGGACTTTAAATGAGGCACCGGAGGTGCCTCCATCCCTGTATTCGAAAAATAATAACCCCTTTTTCGCTGTGAGTATGCGCTACCATTTAATCTCACTTTATGTTGCATCATTTTTGTAGAAATCCCTGACCATCTGGCCCCTGATGAGTGTACTCCACACGAAACGCGTCGGGCATTTGGGACACCAACATATGTTTACATTGCAACTTCTCAGGAACAATCTACACGGTTTCTACTTAATTGTCTTTCTTGTTGTGCTGTGGTATCGTTATTTGTATATTTTATGCAATCTCTGTACATGTATTTAATCGCTCAACGAGATCACCGTGTGGCGCCAAGTTGAGTGTATCCTTGGTGCCGATCACCTATGCACAAATACATGTGCTGTGATTTTGGAATGATATTTATTACAATGTCTTTCTTTACATGATGTGGTCCTGGTTTGTATTGTTTTTATGCATGTTACTTGACCAATAAAATTGCATTATTACCCCTGGTACCTACATTTCTTCCATGACCTCATATAAAGTCCCAACTCTTATTATTATTTTTCGAATACAGGGATGGAGGCACCTCCGGTGCCTCATTTAAAGTCCCACTTCCCCCTTCCCCCTTTTTTCTTGACTCCAATTAGGGATGGAGGTTTTTGGATAGGCTCCGGCAGTGTTCCCCTGCCGCCCACATGTTTGGTATCCTCGCACCTGAATGGCTGATTTCCATATTCAGGTTCTGCTGATCCCTGACACCCTCAGGTGTCCATGAGATCAGGCAGCACAGCTGTTTGACATGTCTTCCCTTTGGGATGTGACGTGACCATATTACATCCACTACTGACTCTGTATCTTATACTCGGGAGCTGCGATGCCCCCTGTGTGTCCCCCCTCCCCCCGCCCCGTTTTGTGTGCAGGAGGGAGTGCACTTCGTTGCCTCTAGGGGGATTGGGTGGGCGCCCACGGCGCATCGGCGTCAACCCCCCCCTGCCCCACGTCAGATGCCTTATTGGCGTCACGGCTTGGTGCTTGAGTTCCTCCAGTTAGCCAGTCAGATGGGGAGTGCGGACGCTGTTCACTGACGCCATTGATCGTCAGGACCAGAGCCCCTCCCCTTTCTCTGCCGTGCTCGGGTGACGCTGGTGTACGTGGCCAGCGTGCACGTGGTGTTCGGCGGGTATATCTGGTCTCCCCCGACACAGCGTGGGTGCCTCTGCTCCGAGATGGTTTATCTTCATTACTTTCCATCCACAGTGCCTTCCCTCCTGCCTGGGATACATGTAAGCTCATACATTGTCACCTTTTACCATCCATGTGGCTGTTTGAAATTGGTCTTGCCTTTGTTGTTTAATTTCCTGTTTTTGTTTCATATAGCACAGTCCACTATGGTTGGATGTAGATACTTGTAACAGCCTTAGTACATTTATTTATCTCTTTTGGCATAGACTCCCTTATTTCACCATGCTCCTTAGAGAGACAGTATTGGTCCCTTTATCCACACTGAATCTGATACATTGTTTCCATCAATTTCTCCCCAGGCAGACTATATTGGCACTTTTCTCTGATATCCTATCTATGTCGGTTCTGGGGGTCCCGCGCTGTTCCTTCGGGGGGAACTCTGTGTATCCGGCTCGCCAGCGCGCATGCCGCTGCACCTCAGCTCCCGGGAGAGATGCCTGTTGGTCTTGGCTCTGTACTTGTCATGTCCTACCGCAATACTCACATGTAAGTGTTTTAGGGTGAATCAACCCCTTTTTCGCTGTGAGTATGCGCTACCATTTAATCTCACTTTATGTTGCATCATTTTTGTAGAAATCCCTGACCATCTGGCCCCTGATGAGTGTACTCCACACGAAACGCGTCGGGCATTTGGGACACCAACATATGTTTACATTGCAACTTCTCAGGAACAATCTACATGGTTTCTACTTAATTGTCTTTCTTGTTGTGCTGTGGTATCGTTATTTGTATATTTTATGCAATCTCTGTACATGTATTTAATCGCTCAACGAGATCACCGTGTGGCGCCAAGTTGAGTGTATCCTTGGTGCCAATCGCCTATGCACAAATACATGTGCTGTGATTTTGGAATGATATTTATTACAATGTCTTTCTTTACATGATGTGGTCCTGGTTTGTATTGTTTTTATGCATGTTACTTGACCAATAAAATTGCATTATTACCCCTGGTACCTACATTTCTTCCATGACCTCATATAAAGTCCCAACTCTTATTATTATTTTATGTTTGGTATAAAGGGAACTGACCGTTCAGTCTTTTGGGATTAGTATTCCTGGAATGGGTCCAGGAGTCCGGAGACTTTGTAGAGACTTGGGAGGGATACATTCCCCAATCCTGGGTCTATGTTTGGTATTAAAGTGATTGTAAGGGTAATTTTTAATTTTTTCTTTTAAATAACAAACATATCATACTTACCTCCACCGTGCAGCTCGTTTTGTACAGAGTGGCCCCGAACCTGCTCTTCTGGGGTCCCCCAGCGGCTCTCGCGGCTCCTCCCCGCATCAGATAATCCCCTGGGAGAAGCGCTCTCCCGGGGGGGGTTACCTTGTGGGCGCGCCCCCGAGTCCAGCATTCGGTATCCATAGATGCCGAATGTATGACTCAGCCCCGCCCCCCTGGCGCCCGCGTCATTGGATTTGATTGACAGCAACGGGAGTCAATGGCTGCGCTGCTATCAATTTATCCAATCAAGAGCCGGGAGCCCATGGAGAGAGAGAGACAGCGCGCCCCCGCCAACTGAATGAAGGGGTTCAGGTAAGTAAAACGGGGGGGGGGGGAGCCGGTGACTGCCATGTTTTTTTTTCACCTTAATGCAAGTGAAAAAACACGAACCTTTACAACCTCATAAAGGAAACTGGTCGTTCAAGCTTTTAGGATTCGTCAATCCTGGTATGGGTCCTGGAGGCTTTGTAGAGACTTGGGAGGGATAAATTCCCCAATCCTGGGTCTATGTTTGGTATAAATGGAACGGGTTGTTTAGTCTTTTAGGATTAGTTAGTCCTGGTATGGAGCCCGGAGGCTTTGTAGAGACTTGGGAGGGATACTTTCTCTAATCATGGGTCTATGTTTTGCCAGTAGCCAGCACCCTGACCTCCTCCTATCAGTAAGGTCCCTCAAGCTCTCCAACACAGCTGACTCGCTCCTTGAGCTGCTTCTCCCTGCTATATAGAAATGGCAAGAGGCTGTAGCCAGGACACATTTATGGACTAACATTGCTTAGAAAGGAATATAATGCAGCCACAGCAGGAATGTTCTGTCTGTAGACATGATTTTTCTGAATTCTCGTCCCCCTGCTCTTCCTATTGACTCACCTGCTGCAAAATTGCATTGAATAAGCTGTTTGTGCCCCCCCCATTGGGGAGGTTCACCTTCACTTGCTGTCCCCGATGACCCTAATGCCCCGTACACATGGTCGGATTTTCAGACGGAAAATGTGTGATCGGAGCTTGTTGTCGGAAATTCCGATCGTGTGTGTGGGCTCCATCGGACTTTTCCCGTCAGAATT
This sequence comes from Aquarana catesbeiana, assembly GCF_042186555.1. Classification (NCBI taxonomy): domain Eukaryota; kingdom Metazoa; phylum Chordata; class Amphibia; order Anura; family Ranidae; genus Aquarana; species Aquarana catesbeiana. The sequence continues at coordinate 686,784,862 of NC_133327.1, read as the reverse complement.
TCTGACACACAAAATGTGAGAGCAGGCTATAAAATTTTACGACAACAAAATCCGATCGGTTAAATTCCGATCGCACAAAGTGCCACGCATGCTCAGAATAAATAAAGAGATGAAAGATATTGGCTACTGCCCCGTTTATAGTCCCGACGTACGTGTTTTACGTCACCGCGTTCAGAATGATCGGATTTTCCGACAACTTTGTGCGGCCGTGTGTATGCAAGACAAGTTTGAGCCAACATCCGTCGGAAAAAATCCTAGGATTTTGTTGTCGGAATGTCCGATCAATGTCCGACCGTGTGTACGGGGCATTATTATTCCCGGAGATAGATTCCCTGATCCTGGTCTAGCTGCTGCTCTGAAGTTTTATAATGCACCCTAGACGTGCAATTCGTTTAGTTCTGAATTTGTTTGTTAATGAATTTTGACAAATTCGTTAATTCCGAATTTCCGAAATTTTTCAATTTCCGAAATTTCGAAATTTCGAATTTCTGAAAATTCAAAATTTCCGAAATCGAAATTCAAAATTTCAGAAATTGGAACATTTTGGAAATTCAAGAATTAGAAGATTCAAATTTGGAGATTCGAAATTTCGGAAATTCGATATTTCAGAAATTCGAAATTAGGAAATTTGAAAATTCGAAATTAGGAATTTCGATTAGAAATTTCATAATTCAAAAATTCAAAAATAAGAATGAAAATCTGAAAAATCAAAAACCCGAAAATCTGAAATAATAACTAATAATAAATATTAAATTATAGGTATTGGAATCTCCTGTCAAATTTGGATGTTAGTGAACGTAACGAGTACGAATTTATCAGAAGTTACAAATTATCTGAAATAACGAATACCGCATGTAAATGAATGAAACGTAACGATCTAATAATAATAAATAATAATAATAATAATAAAACCTTTTTATTATTATTTATTATTAATTTGTTCCATTCCATTTGTTTAGATGCGGCATTCGTTATTACGGATAATTTGTAACTTCAGATAAATTTGTATTTGTTACGTTCACTAACAGCCAAATTTGAAAAGAAAATCACATTACCTATAATTTAATAGTTAGTTATTATTATTTAGTTATTATTTCAAATTTTACTGATTTTCTTTCTTTTTTTCAGATTTTCGAGTTTTTTGAATTTCCGAATTTTCGAAAATTTCGGAATTCGGAAATTAGAAAATTAGAAAATTTGAAAATTCGGAAATTTGAAAATGAGAAAATTTGAGAATTCGGAAATTTGAAAATTTTAAATTCGGAAATTCGAAAATTCAAAATTTGGAAATTCGGAAATGTAAAAATCTGAATTTTCGAATTTCGGAAATGTTCAAATTTGCAAATTTCCAAAAAAAAGCAAAAAAAACCCAAATGAAACGAAAATGAAAACAAACACATTTTTTTGTCAGTGTACATGTCATGTCTAATGCACCCCACCCCCCACCTCTCCATTGTCAGTTAGTCACTTCGTGCAATTTTAATTTACCATCAAAGTCTCCATACACTGAAGACGTTCCTTGATCTCACGTAATGTATCCATTATTCAGAAAATTCATGAAAATTGATAGTGTGTGTGAGTGACATGAAAGGGCTCCTGGAATCTCCATACAGTCACTGTCATTATTCGCCGTGTTTCTGTGATCCAAACTCTATTCCGGAACTGCTGGATAAATAGCGCCTTATCCAGGAAGTATCTAATAGATCGACAGTTCTGAATACACAATGGGCCACAGAGTCACTAAATACTTTTTTTTTTTTGGCATGGCTCCAACCCTTAATCCTTAAAGTGATTGTAAACCCTCCATATCCCCAGTTAAGTGACCGGCCTCAGGTGATACACAGAGATAAAACAAATCCTCCTATGTGAGTTGTACCTGTTTATCTGCAGTCTTCTCTCCTCTACATCTGTTCAAAGTGCTGAATTTATAAAGCTTGTCTGAGCATTCAGAAAAAAAAGGGGGGCAGAGAGCAGAAATGACACTCTGCAGAGCTCAGTGAGGAGAGCTTTGCGAGCTGATTGGAGGGACACATCCACTTTCACAAACCAGGAACAGAGCTGAGGCTGTTTATCACAGGTTGTGTGCTGGAGCTCCCTTCCCTGTCACCTTTTATCTCTTGGTGTCAGGAAAACTTGTCAGAGGTGACTCATGCTGATAGCAGAGGAAGGAGGCAGCAGACAGAAATGACACTTAGTGCTCTGGATTGAGACAAATACACACTATAGAGGGATGTGCTTTGTTCATATTTCATGTCTGAGGTTTACAACCACTTTACACTCTTTTTTTTTGGATTTTTGAGGACCTATAAATACAGTCCATTTCACTGCTTTATGTCCTTAGGCTGTATAAAAAAAACGCCCTGGGCTTGAAGTGGCATAAACAAGCTTCCTCCAAGGAGCCCGGGACCGCGGTAAACCGTTGGAATAGCAAGATACAAAGGAGATCGGGAAACATCAATTTTCCTATCCAGGGCCGTCTTTATAGCATCATGGGCCCCTGGGCAAAGTAATACACTGGAGCCCCTACCAGCTGGCCCCAATTTAGGCACCTACCCTCAAGAATTAAAGTATAAATAGTTGATAATGTTAAACATTAATAGTATTTATTAGTACTTTAAATAAAAACGATTTTATCAATATAAAAAGCATTCCATAAATCAAAGACTAAACAACAGAAATGGCAAAATACAGGGGCGCAGGCAGAAGGGCACAGTACAGGGGGGAGCCAGAAGGGCACAGTACAGGGAGGGAGGCAAAAGGGCACAGTACATGGGGGGAGGCAAAAGGGCACAGTACATGGGGGGAGGCAAAAGGGCACAGTACATGGGGGGAGGCAAAAGGGCACAGTACATGGGGGGAGGCAGAAGGGCACAGTACATGGGGGGAGGCAGAAGGGCACAGTACAGGGAGGGAGGCAGAAGGGCACAGTACATGGGGGGAGGCAGAAGGGCACAGTACATGGGGGGGAGGCAGAAGGGCACAGTACAGGGAGGGAGGCAAAAGGGCACAGTACATGGGGGGAGGCAGAAGGGCACAGTACATGAGGGAAGGCAGAAGGGCACAGTACAGGGAGGGAGGCAGAAGTGCACAGTACAGGGGGAGGCAGAAGGGTGCAGTTCGGGGGGAGGCAGAAGAGCGCAGTACGGGGGGAGGCAGAAGAGCGCAGTACGGGGGGAGGCAAAAGGGGACAGTACGGGGGGTGGGCAGAACAGCACAGTATGGGGATGAGGCAGAAGGGCACAGTACAGGGGGGAGGCAGAAGGGCACAGTACAGGGGGGAGGCAGAAGGGCACAGTATAGGGGGGAGGCAAAAGGGCACAGTAAAGTGGTGGAAGCATGGAAGCAGAAGGGCACAGTACAGGGGGAGGCAAAAGGGCACAGTAAAGTGGTGGAAGCAGAAGGGCACAGTACATGGGGGAAGGCAGAAGGGCACAGTACAGGGGGGAGGCAGAAGGGCACAGTACAGGGGGGGCAGAAGGGCACAGTACAGGAGGGGAGGCAAAAAGGCACAGTACAGGGAGGGGAGGCAGAAGGGCACAGTACAAAGGTGCAGGCAGAAGGGCACGGTACAGGAGTGCAGGCAGAAAGGCACTGTACAGGGGGAAGGCAAAGGGGCACAGGGGAACAGTACAGGGGTGGAGGAAGAAGGGCACAGTACAGGGGGGAGGCAGAAGGGCACAGTACAGGGGGAGGCAGAAGGGCACAGTACAGGTGTGCAGACAGAAGGGCACAGTACAGGGGGAGGCAGAAGGGTGCAGTATAGGGGGAGAGGCAAAAGGGGACAGTACGGGGGGGCAGAAGGGGACAGTACAGGGGGGGCAGAAGGGTACAGTATAGGGGGGAGGCAGAAGGGCACAGTACAGGTGTTGAGGCAAAAGGGCACAGTACCGGGGGGAGCCAGAAGGGCACAGTACAGGGAGGGAGGCAAAAGGGTACAGTACAGGGGGGTTTGCAGAAGGGCACAGTACAGGGGGAGTCAAAAGGGCACAGTAAAGTGGTGGAAGCAGAAGGGCACAGTACAGGGGGAGGCAGAAGGGCACAGTACGGGGGGGGGGGCAGAAGGGCATAGTACAGGAGGGGAAGCAAAAAGGCACAGTACAGGGAGGGGAGGCAGAAGGGCACAGTACAGGGAGGGGAGGCAGAAGGGCATGGTACAGGAATGCAGGCAGCAAGGCACAGTACAGGGGGAAGGCAAAGGGGCACAGTACAGAGGGGGGCAAAGGGGAACAGTACAGGGGTGGAGGAAGAAGGGCACAGTACAGGGGGGAGGCAGAAGGGCACAGTACAGGGGGGAGGCAGAAGGGCACAGTACAGGGGGGAGGCAGAAGGGCACAGTACAGGGGTGGAGGCAAAAGGGCACAGTACAGGGGGGAGGCAGAAGGGCGCAGTATAGGAGGAGAGGCAAAAGGGGACAGTACGGGGGGGCAGAAGGGGACAGTACAGGGGGGGCAGAAGGGTACAGTACAGGGGGGAGGCAGAAGGGCACAGTACAGGGGTGGAGGCAAAAGGGCACAGTACAGGGGGGAGGCAGAAGGGCACAGTACAGGGGGGAGGCAGAAGGGCACAGTACAGGGGGGAGGCAGAAGGGCGCAGTACAGGGGGGAGGCAAAAGGGCACAGTACGTGGGGGAGTCAGAAGGGCAGAGTACAGGGGTGGAGGCAAAAGGGCACAGTACAGGGGTAGAAGCAGAAGGGCACAGTACGGGGGGGCGGCAGAAGGGCACAGTACAGGGGGAGGGCAGAAGGGTAGAGTAAAGGAGGGAGGCAGAAGGGCACAGTACAGGGGGGTCAGGAGGGCATAGTCCTGGGATCAGGAGGGCACAGTACAGGTTTCGGGATGCTGCTCGGGACACGGTCATCCTGGGACACCTTAGTAAAAATCATTACTGGCCTGGCAAATCCAGGACAGTTGGCAAGTATGATGTCCTGGGACAGCTTAGTAAAAAGAGTGACTTGCTCAGCAAATCCGGGACAATTGTCAAGTATGATGTAATGCAAGATTATCATGGGTCCCCCATGCACCTGGGGCCTAGTACCCATGCATTAACCCCTTTGAGCCAGCGCCTCCTGGCCCTTCAAGGGATTTCAGATGCTGAGAGGCGGGGTTTGTGATCATGTAACCGCCGTGATTTGCTATCATGGTGATCACATGATCGGAAAGCTCCCGCTTGTAAGAAGCGATTACGGAGCTTACAGTTAGCCGCCGGTAACTATGCCGCGGAGCGCTCAGGGCATGTGTGGTCTCAGCACAGCTGTGTCAGCTAATCGGTATGCAAATATTCAGCCTCTCTGCGCCGAAGGCCCACCCGCCGAAAAGGCAGCATATTTGCATGCCACCAGCGCCTAGGGGGGTAAGACTGCCCTGCCCCCCATCCCCATGTGATGAATGAACCTGGACGCGATGATGATTTAGTCACTTCCGGTTTTAAAGCCGTTATTCCTGGGCTACTGTAGCCAAATACTCAAGCACAATCTGTGAGCAGCTACATAAATAGTTATGTAGGGAGGGGAGGGGCAGAGGAGCTGGGCCAGCACAGACAGTAATTAGACACTGCCAGGAGAGGAGGGGGCTATGACAGGAAGGGAGGGGGCTATGACAGGAAGGGAGGAAGGGGGCTATGACAGGAAAGGAGGGAGGGGCTGTGACAGGAAAGGAGGGAGGGGCTGTGACAGGAAAGGAGGGAGGGGCTGTGACAGGAAGGGAGGGAGGGGGCTGGCGCTTCCTGGAGTAGTCCATTTTTTTTTTTTTAGTAAGTTTACCTATGGAAAGGAAAAATACTACAAGTAAACATTTAATATTCTCCTTTTTTTGGCACTTTTACCCGCAATGACTTCCATAAGTTCAATATATAAGGAGAAATGTATTGGTGAACTCATCTCCACCCATCTTTCTTACCTTTAAGTGGAGGTGTGTAGAGGACACCATGGGGACTGATATAGGACACCCCATCCCAACCATCCGCATCTGGGCTATTATCATCCGCCACGTTGCCACCTGCCATTCAAAGAATTACTGTCACGCATTCCAGTTTTTTCTTTTTTTTCAGTGTTTCAACTTTAACGCTATTTGGACCGGAACCATATTTACCGATGTATCCTCCGCCCCCTCCACCGGAGGAGCAGCCGCCACCACCTCCTCCGAAGCCACCTCTAGTTTCCCATCCCCACTTCTTCAGGGCTTGGGGGCAGGACTCCCCTCCGGTGCCACCATCCGCCAGCGACTTGCCTGCCCACGGGAACGCTGTGTGGTCACTCCATCCTCCTCCCCCACCTGTGGCATAAAAAAAAAACATGGCCCAGCATTGGCTCATCCGGTGGGTTTTTATACAACTATCCCTCCTATTATTATCTAATCAAGGTTGTATGGCTCGTGGCCAGCTTGGCCAGCAAGGATGTTATTAGTAAAATATTAGACATGTGCAATTCGTTTAGTTCCGAATTTGTTTTTTTACGAATTTTGACAAACTCATCAATTCCGAAATCTCCGAATTTCTGAAATTTCCGAATTTTCGAAAAATTCTAAATTTCGGAAATTGGAAAAATTAGAAATTTTGGAAATTCTAAATTTCGGAAATTAGAAATTCAGAAATTCGAAATGATGGAAATTCAGAAATGCGAAAATTTGTAATGAGGAAATTCGTAATTTTGGAAATTTGAAAATTCGGAAATTTGAAAATTCCGAAATCTGAAAATTTGAAATTCGAAAATCCTAATTTTCGGATTTCCGAATTTTCGAATTTATGAATTCCGAATTTACGAATTTTCGAAAAAAGCAAAAAAACGAATGAAGCGAAAACGAACACATTTTTTGTCAGTGGACATGTCTATGTCTATATTGCTAATTCCAAATAGTCATAATTAGGGATGCACCGATACCGGTAATGGTACCGGTGGTGATACCAAGCATTTGTGTGGATATCGGTACTCACCCAAATGCTCCTGATACCGACAAAACGATACTTTGCGTCAATACAAAATAAGTGGGTGCAAATCGCACTGCTAAGAATCGCCTGAACAGGAATGTGGTGCGATTCCTGTCCAAACCACATGCGATTTCCCCCAAACACTCCTGTCTGTGTGTATAGAAAGGTAGAAAGAAGAAAGCGCCATCTAGTGGGCAGTTCAAAAAATGTTAGAACTCACAGTACATATGTAGAAATAATCTACATAGGTGTGCCAGTCATCTGATAAAAGCAAATAGATGAAAAAATGTGTTTTGTTTCGTTTCGATTCGTTATTTCCATAAATTGGTTTAGTTAAATTTATTTCATTAGTTTCATTTGTTTTTGGAACTAGTTTTGTTTATTCATTTTCAAATCGATTAAAAAAATTTTCAAATCAGTTTCAAATAATTTTTGAATTCAAAAAGTTTTCGATTTCGAATTATTTTCCAATTTCCAAAAAGGATAACTAGAATAGAAAATAAAGGAATAGAATAGAAATGTTATTGCTTTATTCTCTATTCTATTTAATTCTGTTTGACCCCTTTCACACTGAGACGCTTTACAGGCGCTACAGCGCTAAAAATAGCGCCTGCACAGCACCTGTAAAGCGCCTCTCCTGTCTCTCCAGTGTGAAAGCCAGAGGGCTTTCACACTGGAGCGGTGCGCTGGCATGATGCTAAAAAATGTCCTGCAAGCAGCATCTTTGGAGCGGTGAGGGAGTGATGTTTATAACTGAATGGGCGCCGTTGTAGAACCCCCGGCAAAGCGCTGTTGTAGCAGCGCTTTGCGGGTCGTTTTAACCCCCGCTAGCGGGGCGAAAACCCCTGCAAAAACTACGGTAAAGTGCCGCTAAAAATAGCGGCGCTTTACCGCCAACGGCCCGACGCCCCAGTGTGAAAGGGGTCTTTGGAAATTGGAAAACTACTCGAAAAGTTTTCCAATTCGAAATGTTTTCCAATTTCCAAAAATAATAAAATAGAATAGAAAATAAAGGAATAGAATAGAAATGTGATTGCTTTATTTTCTAGTCTATTTAATTCTCTTTGGAAATTGGAAAACGATTCGAAAAGTTTTTTGAATTCGAATTTGAAAACTATTTGAATTCGAAAAGTTTTCCAATTCGAAAGGTCTTCCAATTTACAAAAATAATAAAATAGAATAGAAAATAAAGGAATAAAATAGATATTTTATTCCTTTATTTTCTATTCTATTTAATTCTCTTTGGAAATTGGAAAATTATTCGAAAAGCTTTTGCATTCGAATTCGAAAACGATTCGAATTTCGTCCGAATTTTTTTCTCGTTATTTCGGATCCGTTTAAATTTGGTACTATTCTAATTCGGAAATTCGGATACATCCGAATTTCCCAATACCGAAAAATTCATCAGAAATGCACCATATTCCTGTTCAAAATCGCATGCAATTCTTTGCAGTGCGATCTGCACAAATCTTTATTTTATTTTTTGTGCTGACGCAAATCGGACTGCAAAGTATCGGTACTCGGTATCGGCGAGTACTTGACCAAAAGTATCGCTACCCGTGCCGAAAAAAAAAAAATTGGTATCGGTACAACTCTAGTTATGATTTAGATAACAGCTTCAGTTTATTCTGACAATGAATCTGTAAAAACATTTTATTTTTGGTTGGTGACCCCGATAAGAGATTTGTCCGGGTTTTGTCGTTTAGCTGTCTAGTTGCTGGGTGAAGAATTCTTATATTCTTGCATATATTAAGGTGAATAAAAACGAAGTGACCCCGCCCCCCCCCCCCCAGGGAATTTACCTGCCGCCCCAGATTTTCCATTCAGGCCCGGCACGGTGAAATTGTTCTCCAGCCGCTCTGGTTGGACGACGTTCACTTTTGCCTTGTAGGCTCTGCCGCCTCCCCCTGCGGCGATCAGCAGCGGGACGTACTTTCCATTCTCCATCTACGACAAATCACAGTGCAGGATAAAGTTACAATGTATCATTAATAACAACAACAAAAAATTCAGAGATTTGGGGAAAGATCAAAGAGTGGTGATGTTGCTTCCAATGAAAAATGTGAATTTATTTTGTTCAGGACTAGAAAAATGTCAGCTGGAATCTGATTGCTTCCCATTGTATATACCCCATGTATACCCCATTCTATACACACCATTCTATATACACCATGTATACACACCATTCTATATACACCATGTATACACCATTCTATATATACCATTCTATATACACCATGTATACACTGTTTTTTTCATCAGTTTTTTTTTTGTGGGTGTAAGCCCACTTTGGTCAGTTGTTTGTTCTATTTCCTTAAGCCTTGAACACACAATTGGATTTTCCGCAGACAAAACCTCGGACTTTTGTCCGAAGGCGCGTGCCTGGATCTTGTCTTGCATACAAACGGCAAGGAATTGCCGGCCAACAAACACGAACGTAGTGACGTACTACGTGGTTTTTCAGCTCTTTCGCGCCACCCTTTGGGCTCCTTCTGCTAATTTTGTGTTAGTTGGAAGTTTCAGTTCGCGCTTTTCATTTCGTGCTTTTCATTTCGTTTCTGAGCGGCCGTTTGTCAACCAGCCATGTTGCGGAATCGGAGGAGATAACGTGTTATTTATTATTGGCCTTGGAGTTATTGCTTTGACCCAAGTCCAGTCCAGGAACAGGAGGAGGAGGAGTTCTTGGACCAAAAATTGGTTGCTTTATTAATGGTGACCAATTATGTCATATGCCTTTGCTGCGGGAGCTCCAGAAGAATAATCCGGATGATTTTCGGAATTATCTCCGGATGATGGACCCCTACTTTCACCAACTCTTGGCATTGCTGACCCCCTATATTAAGAAGCAGGACACATGCATGAGGCTTTTATTTTTTGGTTGAATAATAATGATTTGATTTGGTATATTTTCTATATTTTTGGATGCATAGAATGCACTTCTTGGTTAAGTTCTATTGGCAGATATCATGTCTAATTTTATTTGTTTTCTTTTTTTAATGCACAATAAAAACATTGTGAACAATAATACTTGGCTATGTGTTTTACTTCAAATGACAGTTTGGGAGTCGGCAGTTACATTTCATAAAATACAATGTAACATTAACAACGGACACCAACATAGTTGTATCTTTGATATAAATAAACTACGGGATAATAATGGTGTTGTGGTAACTTGCACCAAAAAAAACAAATAACAACAACCATAATAATAATATTCTTGATATCACTAGAAAAAAAATCCTTTGAAAATTTGTTTGCAATAACTCCATCAGTATCACCAGCAAAGCAGCTTCATTATTATCCCATTAAAGTAGAAGAGAATTGTGCGCTGCATTTCCAGATTTCATAATTTGCCGCGTCACAAAATGTTAATTCTCCATTACGAACGCAAGTTTACAAGACCGACCGCTTCCGGCTCGTTCCTAGCTTTCTTTTGGTGGTATTTGATCATCTCTGCGGTTTTTATTTTTTGCGCTATAAACAAAAAATAAGCGACAATTTTGAAAAAAAAACCCACAATATTTTGTACTTTTTGCTGTAATAAATAGCCCCAATTTTTTTTAAAAAAAGCTATTTTTTTTCTCAGTTTAGGCCGATACGTATTCTTCTACATATTTTTGGTAATAAAAAAAATTGCAAAAAGCGTATATTGATTGGTTTGCGCAAAAGTTATAGCGGCTACAAAATAGGGGATAGATTTATGGCATTTTTATTATTATTATTTTTTTACTAGTAATGGTGGCAATCTTTTTATTTGAGACTGCGACATTACGGCGGACACATCGGACACTTTTGACACATTTTTGGGACCATTGCCAATTATGCAGCGATCAGTGCTATAAAAATGCACTGATTACTGTATAAATGTCACTGGCAGGGAAGGGGTTAACACTAGGGGGCGATCAAGGGGTTAACTGTGTTCCCTCAGTGTGTGTTCTAACTGTGGGGGGAGGGGACTGACTATAGGAGATGACAGATCGTGGTTCCCAGCTCGTAGGAACTCACAATCTCTCTCTCCTCACAGAACTGGGAGATGTGTGTGTTTACACACACACCTCCCTGTTCTGCCTCTCATGCCCGCGATCGCTCGTGGCCAGCTGTCATCGCGACCGCCAGTCACGAGCATCGGCACCCCTACTGTGTTAAAGGGACCGGCGTACAGCTACGACGGTTCGCGGGATCGTGCCGACCTGCCGCAGTATAATGACGGCGGCTGGTCGGCAAGCCGTTAAACCACAAAATATGCTGGTTGGTTACCTGGATTTGGTTTAAATGGGCTCCAGCTAGGGTTGCCACCTCATCCCTTTAAAACCAAACACATATGAATTACACGGGTTCTGAGGCTAATTTAATGCAGATAAGGCACCAAGTGAGTTTAATTACCACCTTAATCAGCCTCAGAACCTGTGTAATTAATATGTGTTCGGGTTTAAAGGGATGAGGTGGCAACCCAAGCTCCAGCCATCGCAATGAAGAAGTCCTTCCTACCCAGGTGGTAGCAGAAGAAGTCCTGCAGTCCAGCACAGAGATAATTGCCACTGAACTGGAGGCATGTGAGATGAGGGGGAGGACCTGAGACCTGGGGGGGGGGCAGCGGGCACAGGGGTGGGCATAACAGGGATCTTCTGTAATAGGTTGGGCAAAGAGTGTTTTATTATGTCCGACTGTCTGTGGTTGTTATAAGGCCATCTGCATGTACATCGTGAACACCCGAGGAATAGATGGTGTATGGTGGGGGTCAGCAACCCTTTTCCACTTAAGGGATTCAATGTATGTGAATGCATGGAGGGTCGCATTCCCCTGCTAATAAATGAACATAATAATAATACTAACATAGTAATAATAACAGTACAGGTTTACCTCACTTTAAGGTGCTTCACTAATACAAAGCCAGTTCACCCCGAGGGAGAGCATATGGCTGGTGATTCCATATTTACTGCCCCATCCTGGCACCCCAGGGTGGCTGACGCCAGCCCTGCCAGCCAGCATGGTCTGGAGAAGGGGGTCCCGTCCCTAGGGAAAATGGGATCCCTGTCCCTAGGCGAGATGGGGGTCCAGTCCCTAGGGGTGATGGGGTCCCTAAAAGGGCCCCCCCATTGCAGTGTCCTCTGTCCCCTGCACCCCCCACTGTAGTGTCCTCTGCCTCCATCGTGTCCTCTGTCCTCAGCCCCCATAGTGTCCTCTACCCCATAGTGTCCTCTGCTCTTATAGTGCCCTCATAGTGTCCTCTGCCCCCAAAGTGCCCTCTGCCCCCATAGTGTCCAGTGCCCTCTGCCCCCATAGTGTCCAGTGCCCTCTGCCTCCATTGTGCCCTCTGCCCCCATAGTGGCCCCCATAGCGCCCTCTGCCCAATAGTGACCTCTGCCTCCCTAGGGCCCCCCCATAGTGCCCTCTGCCCCCCCCCCCCCCGTAGTGGCACCCATAGTGCCCTCTGCCCCCATAGTGTCCTCTGTCCCCATAGTGCCCCCTGCCCACATAGTGGCCCCCATAGTGCCCCTTTTTCCCCAGCCCCCATAGTGTCCTCTGCACCCCACCCCACAGACACACAATCACACACTGTGCAGGTAGAACTCTCCTACCTTACACAGGTGTAAGGATGAGCTCAGGCGTGTTCGCAAGCCGCACGTGCAGAGCCCGCCAGGAAGTCGGCACTGCACAGCGCTAATCACAAGCAGGGATACGCTGTCCCAGGGCGTGGCTGCAGAGATTGGGAAATGTCTCACTGCTTGTGATTAGCGCTGTGCAGTGCCGACTTCCTGGCAGGCTCTGCACATGCGGCTCGCGAACACGCCTGAGCTCATCCTTACACAGGTGTAGAGAAGAGCGGTGAGCAGCTGGTATCACAGGGTATGTCCATGGGCCAGGTGCACGTGAATTAATCACAGGCACCGATGGGCCAGACAATTAGCAGTGGTGGGCCGCGGGTTGCCGACCCCCGTTGTATGGGGGCATGAGGGCAGTCAGAAATGGGGACACTTGCTCCATGAGAGGACACTGATGGGGATACTTGCTCCATGAGAGGACACTGATGAGGATACTTTCTCCATGAGAGGACACTGATGGGGATACCTGCTCTATGGGGACCCTGATGGGCATACCTGCCCAATGAGGACACCTGCTTCAGGGGACACTGATGGGGACAGCTGCTCCATGAGAGGACACTGATGGGGAAACTTGCTCTATAGCAGGGGTCTCCAAACCTTTCAAACAAAGGCCCAGTATACTGTCCTTCAGATTTTAGGGGGCCAGTGAGGGTAGTAAATGTCCTGGGCCCAGCATCAGTGAGAATAAACATGGCCTCTTGGTTTGTGCTCAGGAGGAGAAATAGTGCCCCATCATTGGCTGAGTTGAGAGTTTAGTTGAGTTGCATCTTGATATAGCGCGGTCCTTTACCCAGCAGGGTCCCGACGCGCTTACAAACACATACACAAATACACATACTAGGGCCAATTTATAGACAGGATCTGATTAACATACCATTGGTATTAGCTGGAGTAATAGTACCCTATCATCAGTATCAGTGGAAGAAATAGTGCCCCATTGTTGATATTATTGGGAGGAGTAGTATCTCATATCACTGGCAGAAGTAGTGCCCCAGGGGCCGGATAAAGGCGAGCAAAGGGCTGCATCTGGCCCCTGGGCAGCAGTTTGGAAACCCCTGCTCTATGCGGACACTGATGGGGATACTTGCTCTATGGGGACACTGATGGGGACATCTGCTCTGTGAGGACACTGATAAAGCCACCTGCTTTCTGGGGACAGTCTGATGGGGCCACCTGATCTATGGGGCACACTGATTGGGATAACATCTATATGGGGGCACACTGATAGGGACACCTGATGTAAGGGGCACTCTGACAGGAACACCTGATCTATGGGGTGCACTCTGATGGGGACACCTGCTCTATGGGGACACCTACTCCATGGGGACATCTGCTCTATGGGGACACCTGCTCCATGAGGACACTGATTGGGACACATGCTCTGTGAGGACACTTATGGGGACACCTGCTCCATAAGGACACTGATGGGGACACCTGCTCCATGAGGACACTGATAGGGACACCTGCTTCATGAGGACACCGATGGGGATACCTGCTCCATGAGGACACTGATCAGGACACTTGCTCTATGAGGACACTGATGGGGACACTTGCTCCATGAGGACGCTGATGGAGAGACTTACTCCATGAGGAAATTGATGGGGACGCCTGCTCTATGGGGCCACCGATGGGGATACCTGCTCTATGGGGACACAGATGGGGACATCTGCCCAATGAGGACACCTGCTCCATTGGACACTGATGGTGACACCGGCTTTATGAGGACACTGATAGGAACACCTGCTCCAAGAGAACACTGATGGGGACACCTGCTCTTTGGGCATACCTGATTTTAAGGGAACTATGACAGGGACACCTTCTCTATGTGGGCACTTTGATGGAAACACCTGATCTATGGGGGGCACTCTGATGGGGACAACTGCTCTATGGGGGCACCCTGAACGGGACACCTGATCTATGAGGGCAATCTGATGGGGAAACCTGATCTATGAGGACCCTCTGATGGGGACACCTCATCTATGAGGGCACTCTGATTGGGAAACATCTCTATAGGCAACTATGATAGGGACACCTGATATAAGGGGCCCTCTGATGGAGACACCTGATGTAAGGGGCCCTCTGATGGAGACACCTGATCTATAGGGGCACTCTGATGGGGACCCTTGCTCTTTGGGGACACTGTGATTGGGACACCTGCTCTATAGGGACACTGATTGGGACACCTAATCCATTGGGACACTGATGAGGACACCTACTCTATGGGGACACTGAAAAGGACACCTACTCCATGGGGACACTGATGGGGACACATGCTCTGTGAGGACACTAATGGGGACACCTGCTTTGTGAGGACACTGAGGGGGACACCTGCTCCATGAGGACACTGATGGGGACACCTGCTCCATGAGGACACTGATGGGGACACCTGCTCCATGAGGACACTGATGGGGACACCTGCTCCATGAGGACACTGATGGGGACACCTGCTCCATGAGGACACTGATGGGGACACCTGCTCTGTGAGGACACTAATGGGGACAACTGCTCCATGAGGACACTGATGGGGACAACTGCTCCATGAGGACACTGATAGGGACACTGATGGGGACACCTACTTCATGAGGACACCAATGGGGACACTTGTTCCATGAGGACACTGATGGGGACACTGATGGGGATACCTGCTCCAGGAGGACACTGATGGGGACACTTGCTCTATGAGGACACTGATGGGGAGACTTGCTCCATGAGGTCATTGATGGGGACACCTGCTTTATGGGGCCACTGATGGGAATACCTGCTCTATGGTGACACAGATGAGGACCATCTGCCCAATGAGGACACCTGCTCCATGGGGCACTGATGGGGACACTTGCTTTATGAAGGCACTGATGGGAACACCTGCTCCAAGAGAACACTGATAGGGACACCTGCTCTTTGGGGACATCTGATTTTAAGGGAACTATGAGGGGGACGCCTTCTCTATGGGGTCACACTGATGGGGACACCTGCTATATGGGGGAATTCTGGTGGGAAAACCTATTTTATGTGGGCACTCTGATGGGAACACCTGATCTATGGGAGGCACTCTGATCAGGACAACTGCTCTATGGGGGCACCCTGAATGGGACACCTGATCTGTGGGGGCACTCTGATGGGACACATGATCTATGGGGGCACTCTGATGGGGAAACATCTCTATAGGCAACTATGATAAGGACAACTGATGTAAGGGGCCCTCTGATGGAGACACCTGCTCTATGGGGGCATTCTGATGGGGAGCCCTCTGCTCTTTGGGGACACTGTGATTGGAACACCTGCTCTATAGACACACTAATTGGGACACTTAATCCATTAAGACACTGATGAGGACACCTACTCTATGGAGACACTGAAAAGGACACCTACTCCATGGGGACACTGATAGGGACACCTGCTCTGTGAGGACACTGATGGGGACACCTGCTCTGTGAGGACACTGATGGGGACACCTGCTCTGTGAGGACACTGATGGGGACACCTGCTCTGTGAGGACACTGATGGGGACACCTGCTCTGTGAGGACACTGATGGGGACACCTGCTCCGTGAGGACACTGATGGGGACACCTGCTCCGTGAGGACACTGATGGGGACACCTGCTCCACGAGGACACTGATGAGGACACCTGCTCCATGAGGACACTGATGGGGACACCTGCTCCATGAGGACACTGATGGGTAAACCTGCTCCATGAGGACACTGATGGGGACACCTGCTCCATGAGGACACTGATTGGGACACTTGCTTCATGAGGACACTCTGATAGGGACAACTGATGTAAGGAGTACTCTGATGGGGCCATCTGATCTATGGGGGCACTGTAATAGGGACACCTGATGTAAAGGGTACTGTGATGGGGACACTCTGATGGGGTCATCTGATGTAAAGGAGTACTCTGACAGGGATGCCTGATGTAAACAGGCACTGATGGGGGAACCTGATCTAAGAGGGCACTCTGATGGGAACACATGATGTTAGAGGGCACACTAGGGGGGACCTGATGTAAAGGGGCACTCTGATGAGGATAAATACTGTTGAAATGCTACGGAAATTGTACATTTCTCATTTTTCGACAGACATACAATGGCTATAATCTTTCTGAGTCATAGCACAATTTTGAGATTTGGACCTTGGTTGAAAAAAAATATAGTTACCTGACCTCCTTGAGTTTTAATTCAACACTCCTACACTATAAATGAATGGAGTGCAAATAAAGTTTATGCCATATGGGGGTGGGGGGATGCATTTTGTAAGGGGGGGTGACAGGAGGACGGTTGGGGGCACCAAAATGCACCTTCGCCCGAGTAGACAAAATTCCTTGCACTGGTCCTGGCTCTAATATAGGTGTGTCTGTATGTCTGTGACAGGGATCCTCATGGGCGGGGATGATGAACTACTGCATTGTCTGTACAGCACTGCAGAATATGCCATTGATATACAGTATATAATAATTATTGTTATTTGTTTTTATTTTTTTTGCAGAGCGTTGTGCTCGGTGCTCTAGTTTTGTCCCCTGTTTCCTAACAGGTTATTTAGAAATGCAGCCTGCCAACACTGGGTTTAGTTTTTCCCGGGCACTCAATATAAGGATCAGCTTTTACGTTCTACCACTGTTTATGAGGATTTCCCTCCTAAAACACCCAAAACATGCTGGTTGGGTACCCGGATTTTGTCCAAATGGGCTCTAATATAGGTCTGTATGTCTGTGACAGGGATCCTCGTGGGCGGGGATGATGAACTATTGCACTGTCTGTACAGAATATGCCAATGATATACAGTATATACCGTAATAATTATTGTTATTTTTATTATTATTTTGAATGGTGACTGGTGCGCAGTCATGTTGGAACAGGAAGGGGCCGTCCCCAAACTGTTCCCTCAAAGTTGGGAGCATGAAATTGTCCAAAATGTCTTGGTATGCTGATGCCTTAAGAGTTCACTTCACCGGAACTAAGGGGCCAAACCCAACCCCTGAAAAACAACCCCACACCATAATCCCCCCTCCACCAAATGGTTTGGACCAGTGCACAAAGGTCCATAAAGACATGGATGAGCAAGTTTGGGGTGGAGGAACTTGACTGGCCTGCACAGAGTGCTGACCTCAACCCGATAGAACACCTTTAGGATGAATTAGAGCGGAGACTGCGAGCCAGGCCTTCTCATCCAACATCAGTCCCTGACCTCACAAAGGCATTTCTGGAAGAATGGTCAAACATTCCCATAGACACCCTCCTAAACCTTGTGGACGGCCTTCCCAGAAGAGGTGAAGCTGCTATAGCTGCAAAGGGCGGAGCCAACTCAATATTGAACCCTACAGAATAAGACTGGGATGTCATTAAAGTTCATGTGCGTGTAAAGGCAGGCGTCCCAATACTTTTGGTGATATAGTGTATATAAACGGTGATCGCACCACACATGTGAGGTATCGCCGCGAACGCCAGAATGAGGGAAATAATTTTAGTGCCAGAACTCCTCTGCAACTAAACTGGTAACCAGTAAAGTGTCGCCTATGGAGATTTTTTTAGGTACCGTAGTTAGGTCGCCATTCCACAGGTGTACGCAATTTTAAAGCGTGACATGTTAGGTATCTATTTACTTGGCGTAACATCATCTTTTATAATTTTCCAATAAAATTGGGTATTATATTGTGTTTCTGTGCAATAAAATTCATTAAAGTGTGTTTTCTCCCCCCCCAAAAAAAATTGCGTTTGAGAAACCGCTGCGCAAATACTGTGTGACATAAAGAATTGCACCCATCATTTTATTCTACAGGGCCTCTGCTAAAAAAAAAAAAAAAAAAAAAAAAAAATTATATTTATATATATATATATATATATATATATATATATATATATATATATATATATATATATATATATATATATATATATATATATAAATATATATTTTTTTTTTATACACATATACAAATACATATATATATATATATATATATATATATATATATATATATATATATATATATATATATATATATACATATAGTGTTTAGGGTTCTAAGTAATTTTCGAGCAAAAAAAAAAAATGTAGATTTTTCCATGTATATGAGGAGTGTGAGAATTGGCACGGTAGGGAAGTATACGATAATGAACGCGGTTGTGATGTGGGGGTTGTGTAACGTGTCAGAACTAAACAAATACGAGTCATTAAAAAAAAAAATATTGCTTTTGACCTTTTTTTTTTCCTCTCGCCGTTTCTGTGCTTACATTAATTTCCGGGAGCTGTTAATTTTTTTCGCTCTCAGCGACGTTCCATTATCGACAAGCTGCAACAATCTTTCCAGTTCAGTTTCCAATCAGCGGCGTCGGGCCGCCAGGAGTAATTGTCAGTTAAAACTGCGGAGCGTTCTTATTGAGTTCTGACTCCATTTCTCCGAGAGGAGCGAGAAAATTATTAATGACTCCCGCCTGTTTAATATCCATTCCCGAAGAGGAAGCCGCCGGCTCCGGCACCCCCGGTTCTTGTCAACCGAGCGCCGAAACGTGTATTAATTGCCTTGAACTGGGTAAGTGGAGACCGTGAAGAGGGGCCAGCACTTCCCCAACAACCATTCAAAGTCATATTTCATCGCCGTTTTACAGTACGCAGCAAACGATCGGCCAATACAAAAACAAAATAAAAATTCTATTTACAGGAAAATCTCAGCTCGGGAAAAACATGACGATCGGCCTGTAATAAATTCTGTCGTTTATAAGACATCTATTTTAGATTGTAAGCTCTGACGAGCTCTGATTCCCCCTCTACTGAATTGTATTGTAGCCAGGACTGGTGCAAGGTTTTTTGACACCCTAGGCGAAACCTCATTTTGCCCCCCCGGACTCCACTCCCTTTGCCCAGCCCATGTATTCCCCTACCTTTTTAATAAAGCGCCCATCAAATGCAGCCCACCAGAGCCCATCAAATGCAGCCTCACCAGAGCCCATCAAATGCAGCCTCACCAGAGCCCATCAATGAATGTTTGCTTGCTTCTATTCATTTGGGAGTCGGGACAAAGACATAGTCCTCTGCCACCGCTACACCTCTGACACTATGTGCGAACGGAGCGGCTGATGCTGAGACTTAGTTGCTTGCTGCAGAGAGAAGAGAGTAGGAACACCAGTTCGCCGGGCGCCCTAGGCGGCTGCCTAGTTTGCCTAGTGGTAGCACCGGCCCTGATTGTAGCTGTACTGTTTGCCCTCATGTTGTAAAGCGCTGCGCAAACTGTTGGCGTTATATAAATCCTCTATAATAATAATAATAATAATATTTAACCACCAGACTGGGCCTATTGTGACACTTATTTATTTACATATAAAAATGTGTATTTTTTGCTAGAAAATTACTTAGACCCCCCCCCCCCCCCCCAAACATTAGAGATATTTTTTTTTTTTTTTTGCAGAGGCTCTAGAGAATAAAATGGTGGTCGTTGCAGTTTTTTTTGTCACACAATATTTGCGGAGCTGTTTTTTTAAACACTTTTTTTTAAATACAATATTTTCATTATTTTTTTTAATGCAAAAAAAAAACAAAACACCACAATATAATACCGAATTTTCGGTAAAATATATAAGATATATATATATATATGTTACAACAAGCAAAGAGGTACCTAACCTGTGACGTTTGTGGAACAGCGACATTAGATATCTATCTATATACAGTATATCTATCTATCTATCTATCTATCTATCTATCTATCTATCTATCTATCTACATATATATATATATAGATATAGATATAGATATAGATAAATATAAAAAAATTTTTAGCAGAGGCCCTAGAGAATAAAATGGTGGTCGTTGCAATTTTTTATGTCCTGCGGTATTTGCGCAGCGGTTTTTTAAACACTTTTTTTTTTTAAATACATTACTGTCATTATTTTTTTTTAATGCAAGAAAACACAATATAATATAACATTTTTGGTAAATTATATAAGATATTGTTACGCCGAATAAACAGATACCTAACCTATTTCTGGAATGGCGACAAGCTACGATACCTAAAAGTCGCCATAGGCGACACTCTAAACATTTTTACAGGTTACCAGTCAGTATTTTTGCTAGAAAGTTCCTTAGAACCCCCAAACGTTAAATATATATATTATTTTAACAGAGGCCCTAGAGAATAAAATAGCAATCGTTACAATGTTTTATGTCACATGGTATTTGCGCAGCGTTTTTTTTTAAATACTTTCTATATATATACATACACAGTATGTACACCCCTCACATTTTTGTAAACATTTTCTTCTATCTTTTCATGTGACAACACTGAAGAAATGACACTTGTCTACAATGTAAAGTAGTGAGTGTACAGCTTGTATAACAGTGTAAATTTGCTGTCCCCTCAAAATAACTCAACACACAGCCATTAATGTCTAAACCGCTGGCCACAAAAGTCAGTACACCCCTAAGTGAAAATGTCCAAATTGGGCCCAATTAGTCATTTTCCCTCCCCGGTGTCATGTGACTCATTAGTGTTACAAGGTCTCAGGTGTGAATGGGGAGCAGGTGTGTTACATTTGGTGTTATCGCTCTCACTCTCTCATACTGGTCACTGGAAGTACAACATGGCACCTCATGACAAAGAATTGTTGCTCTACATAAAGATGGCCTAGGCTATAAGAAGATTGCCAAGACCCTGAAACTGAGCTGCAGCACGGTGGCCAAGACCATACAGCGGTATAACAGGACAGGTTCCCCTCAGAACAGGCCTCGCAAATAGAGGTATAGTGCTGCCAGCATTGCTGCAGAGGTTGTAGGGGTGGGGGGTCAGCCTGTCAGTGCTCAGACCATACGCCACACACTGCATCAAATTGGTCTGCATGGCTGTCATCCCAGAAGGAAGCCTCTTCTAAAGAAGATGCACAAGAAAGCCCGCAAACAGTTTGCTGAAGACAAGCAGACTAAGAACATGGATTACTGGAACCATGTCCTGTGGTCTGATGAGACCAAGATTAACTTATTTGGTTCAGATGGTGACAAGCGTGTGTGGGGGCAACCAGGTGAGGAGGACAAAGACAAGTGTGTCTTGTCTACAGTCAAGCATGGTGGTGGGAGTGTCATGGTCTGGGGCTTCATGAGTGCTGCCGGCACTGGGGAGCTACAGATCATTGAGGGAACCATGAATGCCAACATGTACTGTGACATACTGAAGCAGAGCATGATCCCCTCCCTTCAGAGACTGGACCGCAGGGCAGTATTCCAACATGATAACCACCCCAAACACACCTCCAAGACCACCACTGCCTTGCTATAGAAGCTGAGGGTAAAGGTGATGGACTGGCCAAGCATGTCTCCAGACCTAAACCCTATTGAGCATCTGTGGGACATCCTCAAACGGAAGGTGGAGGAGCGCAAGGTCTCTAACATCCACCAGCTCTGTGATGTCGTCATGGAGGAGTGAAATAAAACATTACTGGATCTACTGATTCCCAATAATACAGACCTGATCACGGATGGGGAAATACGGGGCAATTTAGGTAACAGCGATCACAGGTCAACTAGTTTCAGTATAAATCTCACAAATAGGAAACATAAAGGGAACACGAAGACACTGAATTTCAAAAGAGCCAACTTCCCTAAACTACAAACCTTGCTAAAAGGCATAAATTGGGATAAAATATTAGGAACAAAGAATACGGAGGAGAGATGGGTTTGCTTTAAGAGCATATTAAATAAGGGCATTAGCCAATGTATCCCATTGGGTAATAAATTTAAAAGAGCAAACAAAAGTCCTTGATGGCTTAACTCCAATGTAAAAATGCATATAAAAGCAAAAGAGAAGGCCTTCAAAAAATATGAGGTTGAGGGATCATCATCAGCATTCAGACTTTATAAAGAATGCAACAAGAAATGTAAGGGTGCAATAAGGACGGCTAAGATAGAACATGAAAGACACATAGCGGAGGAAAGCAAAAAAAATCCCAAGAAATTCTTTAAAGTATGTAAACAGTAAAAAAGGGAGGACAGACCATATTGTCTCCATAAAGAATGAGGAAGGACATCTGGTTACAAAGGATGGGGAGATGGCAAAGGTATTGAATTTATTCTTCTCATCAGTCTTCACGAGTGAATCGGGGGGCTTCAGTAACCAAAACTGCAGTGTTTATCCTCATGACACAACACAGGAAGCACCTCCATGGTTAACAGAGGACAGAATTAAAATTAGACTTAAGAAACTTAACATTAATAAATCACCGGGACCAGATGGCTTCCATCCGAGGGTACTTAGGGAACTCAGTCAGGTGATTGCCAGACCATTGTTCCTAATTTTTACAGACAGTCTACTGACTGGAATGGTACCAGCTGATTGGAGAAAAGCCAATGTAGCACCAATATTTAAAAAGGGCCCAAAATACATTCCTGGGAATTACAGACCAGTTAGCCTAACATCAATAGTATGTAAACTCTTGGAGGGGATGATAAGGGACTGTATACAAGATTTTAGTAATAAGAATGATATCATTAGCAGTAATCAGCATGGATTCATGAAGAATCGTTCTTGCCAAACCAATCTATTAACCTTCTATGAGGAGGTGAGTTGCCATCTAGATAAAGGAAGGCCCGTAGATGTGGTGTATCTGGATTTTGCGAAAGCATTTGACACAGTTCCCCATAAACGTTTACTGTACAAAATAAGGTCCATTGGTATGGACCATAGGGTGAGTACATGGATTGAAAACTGGCTACAGGGGCGAGTTCAGAGGGTGGTGATAAATGGGGAGTACTCAGAATGGTCAGGGGTGGGTAGTGGGGTCCCCCAGGGTTCTGTGCTGGGACCAATCCTATTTAATTTGTTTATAAACGATCTGGAGGATGGGATAAACAGTTCAATCTCTGTATTTGCGGACAATACTAAGCTAAGCAGGGCAATAACTTCTCCGCAGGATGTGGAAACCTTGCAAAAAGATCTGAACAAATGAATGGGGTGGGCAACTACATGGCAAATGAGGTTCAATGTAGAAAAATGTAAAATAATGCATTTGGGTGGAAAAAATCTGAATGCAATCTATAGACTGGGGGGAGAACCTCTGGGGGAATCTAGGATGGAAAAGGACCTGGGGGTCCTAGTAGATGATAGGCTCAGCAATGACATGCAATGCCAAGCTACTGCTAACAAAGCAAACAGAATATTAGCATTAAAAAGGGGATCAACTCCAGAGATAAAACGATAATTCTCCCGCTCTACAAGACTCTGGTCCGGCCGCACCTGGAATATGCTGTCCAGATCTGGGCACCAATCCTCAGGAAGGATGTACTGGAAATGGAGCGAGTACAAAGAAGGGCAACAAAGCTAATAAAGGGTCTGGAGGATCTTAGTTATGAGGAAAGGTTGTGAGCTCTGAACTTATTCTCTCTGGAGAAGAGACGCTTGAGAGGGGATATGATTTCAATTTACAAATACTGTACTGGTGACCCCACAATAGGGAGAAAACTTTTTCGCAGAAGAGAGTTTAACAAGACTCGTGGCCACTCATTACAATTAGAAGAAAAGAGGTTTAACCTTAATCTATGAAGAGGGTTCTTTACTGTAAGAGCGGCAAGGATGTGGAATTCCCTTCCACAGGTGGTGGTCTCAGCGGGGAGCATCGATAGTTTCAAGAAACTATTAGATAATCACCTGAACGACCACAACATACAGGGATATACAATGTAATACTGACATATAATCACACACATGGGTTGGACTTGATGGACTTGTGTCTTTTTTCAACCTCTCCTACTATGTAACTATGTAACTATGAAGAGGACACCCCGCCCGCTCGCTTGCTGTCTGCCGGTTGGTCTGGCACTTGTCCTATCTAGGTGGCGGGCATTGGGTGGCTCCTGTGTCCTCTCCTCCATCACGGCGACTTCCGCCCCCTCTCCAAATCACCCTTCCTAGCACAAATTCTCTACCCCTTATAGAGCATAAATCCTCTGCCTCCTCCATATCCCCCCTCTTCCAGCACAAATCCCCCCAAATTCCCTATCCTAGCACTAATCCCCCCAATTATCCCTACCAGCACAAACCCCCCGAAGACCCTCTCTTAGCACTAGTCCCCCCACTACCCTCTCATTGTAAAACATCCCCCACTCCTCCCTACTAGCACTAATCCTGCCTCCCAAATCCTCCTTCCTAACAGAAATCCACCCTCCTAGAACAAATCCCCTCCTCCAAATCACCCCTTCTAGCGCAACCCCCCAAATCCCCACTGCGCCCAGGGCAGCCGCCCCTCCTGCCCACCCCTTGTCCCGGCCCCGTGGCACCCCGACATGCCTTGCTAACGTGTGGGCCTTTTCACGCGTAGGTCAGCCCTTTAAAATGAATGGGCAATCCTAAACGCAAATCACAAAATCGCACACAAATGTGTGTACGCCGACACGCCAAGACCTGAGGTGGAAAATACAGCTAGACAAGACGCATGACTTTACCTTAAATATATATGTGGCTCCTCCCCCTCCACCGCCTCCTCCCGCCCATTCATTTACGCTTCCGTTAACTCTGATCTCCTCTTCGATCACGTTATTCTCACCAATGCAAACCATTTTTAGGATCGGATCAGCCTGTAAAAAAAAAAAAATGTTTTAGGGTAAAAAGAAAAAAAAAAGAAAAAACACCAAATATTCCAAACTCTTTTCTCCCATCAGCACCCACATTCACACACGCCGCTAGACACGAGCAATTTGTTTAGTTCCGAATTAGTTTTTTAACTAATTTCAACAAATTCATAAATTTGTAAATATCAGAATTAATGAAAACCTGTTTAATTAATTATTCCGAATATTTGTAAATTCGAAAATTGAAAATCCGAAAATTTGGAAATTTGGAGATTCGAAAATCCAAAAATGAGAAAATCTGAAAATGAGAAAATCTGAAATAATAACTAACTAATAATAACTTAACTATTACTAACTATTAAATTATAGGTATTGGAATTTCCTGTCAAATTTGGCTGTTAGTGAACGGAACGAATACGAATTTATCCGAAGTTACGAATTTTCCAGAATAACGAATGTCGCTTCTAAACTAATGGAACGTAACAAATTAAAAATAATAAATAATAATAACGTTTTATTATTATTATTAATTCATTCCGTTCCATTTGTTTAGATGCAACAGTCGTTATTTTGGAAAATTCGTAACTTCGGATAATTTTGTATTCGCATTGGAATTTCCTTTCAAATTTGGCTGTTAGTGAACGTAACGTTCACTAACAGCCAAATTTGAAAGGAAATTCCAATACGTATCATTTAATTAATATTAGTTATTATTTTGAATTTCCGGATTTCAGATTTTCACATTTACGAATCTCCGGATTTTGGATTTTTCGAATTTTTGAATTTCAGATTTTCGAATTTTTGAATTTCCGGATTTCAGATTTTTGAATTTCCGGTTTTTCGATTTTCAAATCTAATTTACGAATTTACGGATTTCCGATTTTCGAATTTACAAATTTTGAATTTCGATTATAACGAATGACCCAAAAAACGAATTTGTTTATTTGTTACGTTCATTAACGACTAATTCTGAAAGGAAATTCCAATATATATAATTTAATAGTTAGTTTTTATTAGTTAGTTATTATTTCAAATTTCCAGATTTCAGATTTTCGAATCCCTGGATTTCGAATTTTGGAATTTCCGGATTCCAGATTTTCGAATTTCCGTATTTCAGATTTTCCAATCTTCTAATCTACAAATTTACAGATTTCCGATTTTCGGGTTTTGGAATTTACAAATCTACGAATTTCGATCATACCGAATCATCCAAAAAACAAAACAAAAACGGATGAAAGGAAAACAAATTTTTCGGCTGTGCACATGTCTATATGCCGTTACAACGCCGAGCTAAACTCTTATAAAAGATACAACATATCGAATACAAATCTCTCATGGAAGTGTGGTGACCTTTCCAAACTTTAGGCCCCACCTGACACCTACGTTTCTGAGCGCATTCCCGGAACGTGTGAACAACGCGAGTTGCTCTTGCGATGCCATTAAATCTTAATGCCACATCAAAACATGGCCAGCAGATATGCATTTCTACATGCGTTTAAAAAAAAATGCACGAAGCTCTATGCCAAAAAAAGATGCAGGAGTTTCTTCTGCGGCGCATTTGTTGTGTTGAAAGTCCATGTAACCCCCTAGAAATGAAATTCTTTTATTTGCACCTTTTGGTCTGTTAACCATTTCACCTCCGGAAGGTTTTCACCGCCTTCATGACCAGGCCATGTTTTTGTTATTCAGCACTGCACTACTTTACCTGGTAAGCACAGAGGTCAGACGTTTCTTGTAGGTGGTGACCAGGTTTGCACACATCTCAGGAGGGAATTTGGTCCACTCTTCTTTACAGATCTTCTCTAAATCCTTAAGGTTTCTTGGAAACTCAAAGTTTCAGCTCCCTCCATAAATTTTCTATAGGATTAAGGTCTGGAGACTGGCTAGGCCACTCTATAAACTTAATGTGATTCTTCTTGAGCCACTCCTTTGTGGTCCTGGGGGTATGTTTTGGGTCATTGTCCTGCTGGAAGACCCATCTTCAGTGTTCTGCTTGAGGGAAGAAGGTTCTCATCCAAGATTTTACAATACATGGCCCCGTCAATTGGCCCCTCAATGCGGCTAAATGGAGTTGCAGTTCAGTGAGTAAAATAAGTATTTGATCTCCTACTAACCAACAATTATTCTGGCTCCCACAGACTGGCTACAGTAGGTGCTCCTGTGGTACACAGATTAGTCCTGTCAATCTAAGAAGGTGTTCCCAACGACAACTCGTTATGTGTATAAAAGACACCTGTCCACAGAATCTCTTTCTTCCATTCAAACCTCACCAAGACCAAAGAGCTGTCAAAGGATGTCAGGGATAAGACTGTAGACCTGCACAAGGCTACAAGACCATCAGCAAAAAGGTGGGTGAGAAGGAGACAACTGTGGGCGCGATAATTCGCAAACGGAAGAAATACAAAATAACCATCAATTGTTCTCGGTCCAGAGCTCCATGCAGGATTTCTCCTCATGGGGTGAGGATGATCATGAGAAAAGTGAGGGATCAGCCCAGAACTACACGGGAGGAGCTTGTGAATGATCTCAAGGCTCATGATCTCAAGGCTCATGATCTCAATGATCTCACAGTCACCAAACAAACCATTGGTAACACAATACACCGCCATGGATTGAAATCCTGCAGTGTCCACAAGATCCTCCTCCTCAAGAAGATACTGTACATGTACAGACCCGTCTGAAGTTTGCCAATGAACAGCTACATGATTCAGAGAAGGATTGGGAGAAAGTGCTGTGGTCAGATGAGACCACAATTGAGCTCTTTGGCATTAACTAGACTCGCCGTGTTTGGAGGAAGAAAAATGCTAACTATGACCCTAAGAACACCATCCCTACAGTCGAGTACGGAGGTGGAAACATGATGTTTTGGGGCTATTTCTCTTCTAAAAGGTACAGGCCAGCTTTGCCGCATTGAGGGTCCAATTGACGGGGCCATGTATTGTAAAATCTTGGATGAGAACCTTCTTCCCTCAGCCAGAGCACCGAAGATGGATCGTCTTCCAGCATGACAATGACCCAAACCACCAAGACCACAAAGGAGTGGCTCAAGAAGAATCACATTAATGTCATGGAGTGACCTAGCCGGTCTCCAGACCTTAATCCTATAGAAAATTTATGGAGGGAGCTGAAACTTTGAGTTTCCAAGTGACAGCCAAGAAACCTTAAGGATTTAGAGAAGATCTGTAAAGAAGAGTGGACCAAAATCTTTCCTGGGATGTGTGCAAACCTGGTCACCAACTACAAGAAACGTCTGACCTCTGTGCTTGTCAACAAGGGTTTCTCCACCAACTACTAAGTCATGTTTTGCTTGGGGATCAAATACTTATTTTACTCACTGAACTGCAACTCCATATGTTAGAAGGCTGGCCATTGGCTAGCCTGCATTTGTAGGAGGAGTGTGGGGCTTCATAATCTCCCCCTCTTCCCCTATGCTCTCGTTGGCTTGCATTTTTGGGTTACGAGAGCTGTCGGCGTGTCATTTCCGGTTTCGGGTTGAGCTCTGTACAGCAATCTACAAGCAGCGTGAATGCTCTGCGCCGGCCTCCCATGGTTAGGATGATCCTTTCTCCTCTGGCTCGCATCAGCTGTTCGGCTCGGTTGTTCGGGGGTTCACCAGCTGTTGTCATTTCTGCACAGTGGTCGGTTCAGGTAGGTCTGGGGGCCGGAGGTTGGGGGGGGTGGCTGGTGCTCACAGCAGGGGGTCATCAGTTGCTATGTGGCAGGTTTCTGGGGGGGGTTTGTCTGTCAGTGTTGCATATTTCATCTATCTGCTGCATAGGTTCATTGCCTCCACCACCCCAGGCGCAGGGTGTTCTTCTCTTTGCAGGTTGTCCAGGGTTGCAACATATTCGCCTAGGTAGGTACAGTTTCTGTGCTTAGGAGTGGGGGGGCACAGCATTTATTGTCATTTCTCTACATCACCTTTTTTAGGTTGTTCTGCTTGGGGGGGTCACGGGCTCTTCATGCACTGGGAACCTCACAGGCGTCATCATGCGCCTTGCTGAGCCCGATAGTCCCTCAGCTGGGTGGTCACATCCAGCCCTCACTGGGCTGCCATTTATCCCTCACCAGAGGATCACTGTTAGGGGGGTCACGGGCTCGGTGTCTGGGTCTGAGCCTGTCTGGCGGGATGCAGGGCTCAGTTCTCTCCAGCATCGGCAGGTCAGTTGGGGAATAGGTCCTCACTGGCATCATCGTGTGTCTCTTTAGTCTGGCAGTTCCTCAACTGAGTGGCCACGTCTAGCCCCTCACTCGGGCTGCCTCTCATCTCTCACCGGAGGACCACGTTTCAGGGTGTACAGGCTCTGTGTTAAGCAGTCTGGGTTTTTGTGTTTTCCCTTTCAGGGTCTGCGGTGCATCATCTCAGGTTCATGGTTATCAGGCACGGGATGGGCAGGGCACACTCGGCCTGGTTTATCTCATGCCTTTCCCGGGGGATGCAGTTGTGGGGAGCTGCGGGTTTCTAGTCCCAGCCTGGTGGCCACGGGTCAGCATTTGGCCGTGATTCTTCCACGCCACATTCGCAGGGGCTCAGGGTTGCTTCCCACCGCAGGTTCACCCTTTGTTCTCCCACCACAGAGCACATTCCACTCTGGTCGGGTGGTTGTCATTGGGTCGGTATGTCATGGTTAGGTTAATTTCGGCTTGCATCTATTATCGTTATTCAGGGCATACATCGTGGTGCTGTTACAGGTGGATTCCATTTTTCATTTAGGAATGTCAAGGTGTGTTCTGTTTATCTTTTCGCTCAGGGGTCATAGTTAGTGGCTTACATACCAGGATCTGTCACGTCTTCAGATCTGTACAGGCTGAGGTTTCGTTTTTAATTGGTTGTATTTGCAATCTTCTCGCCTGTACATTCATACGTCATACGTTGCACGTCACGTACATTCCTATTTTCTGCCTACCATGGTCAGTACGTACTAAGCCCTGAGTGTTCGTTCTAAATTACCTGTTCAGCGCCACAGGTTGCTCGG
Source organism: Aquarana catesbeiana (assembly GCF_042186555.1). NCBI lineage: Eukaryota > Metazoa > Chordata > Amphibia > Anura > Ranidae > Aquarana > Aquarana catesbeiana. Next base: position 686,754,817 of record NC_133327.1, on the reverse strand, counting down.
GCTCGCGCTACACTCACGCAGGGGGTCACGGTCATTAGTATCTCTCATGCGCTATGTTCATTTGTTGTTTTTTTCCACAGATTGGAACATGTCTCACGTCTCTGAAAGTGACGAGTTTGCTGTCATCCCTTCCACTCCAGCTAGGGGCTTGGAGCACGGCAGCACTCCATCCTTGAGGAACTGGACCATACCTAAGCTCATTGCCGAGCTCCGTTGCAGGGGCATTCCTTTCCCGGCCAGGAAAGCGGAATTATTCAGACTCCTCTTTCCGGCCCCATCCCAGCCTCAGCCTTCCACCAGCGTGGAACATGCATCCCTGATCACCTCACTGACACAGATCAACATGGTGTTGAATACCCTCTCCACTTCTGTCCAGCAGTTGCAGGACAGAATGGATGTGCTGGAGGCCCGTCCAGCCAGTTTGGTGGTTCCGGCAGCTTCCTCAGGTCCTGGGCCATCCGGATCCTCTTCAGGTAACACCAGTGGGCCGTTACCTCTGGTGGTTCCTTCTGCTTCTGCCATGTTACCATCTGTTTCTCCTGCCCATTTTATTCTGGCCAATCTCAAAAAAGACATCTTGGAGGGGAAGGACATTAATCTGGCGTCCCTGCTCATTGCGTCGCAGGATGCGGTGGATAATAAGGCTTATGCTTGCGGGGAAGTCTCGGTGGTCTTCAGAACCCGTGATCCCAGGCTTAACTGCAAGCTAAGCATTGCCGAGTTTGTCCTCGCCTTCGGTATCTTCAGGGATGTCATCTGCGCAGTTAGTCCCAGCAGGAGGGATGAGCTAGAACTCTATCTTCACAAAGTGGTAGATCTGGCCTACAAGTATGGTGGTACGGCCTTTTATGACTATCACAGGTCTTTCTCATCCAAAGTCGCTGCCACGTGGGCTCAGTTCCAGTTGGTCACATGCTGGAGCAACATTGACACAGTTATTCTGCAGGCATTTTGCCAGTCAAAAATCTCCAACATGTGCCAACTGTCAATCGGCTGGTGTCCCAACCTGGATCAGCTGGGGGCTTCTGGGGCCAACAGGCTAGGGTCCAGCGGATCTTCCTCAGGGCCTTCAGGGCAGTTTGACAAACTCGGCAGACCCATTCATTTGCTAGGCAAGGCTCAGCTTTGCAATAACTTTAACTATGTAATTATAACCAGTGTAGGCTGCTTCATGTTCATGCCAATTGTTTTAGGGCCCATCCCAAAACCGCCTGTCCGATCAAGCTGTCCGGTGCATCCTGACTAAGCCAGGTCAATGTCCCCAGGTTGGAGTTTTGGTTGAGTCACCACCCGTTCCCGGCTCTTAAGCGGTTCTTGGTGGATGGGTTTTCAGAGGGATTCCACACGGGCCTGATCACCCTTCCTTTGCAGTCACATGAATGTGCCAATTTGGTGTCTGCTGCCTCCAATGCTGGCTTAGTGGACGAGTTGTTACAGGATGAGTTTTCCAAGGGGTTTGTCATTGGGCCTTTTCTGTCCCCGCCATTTAGTTTGTAGAGGGTCAGCCCCATTGGGGTTGTCAAAGGTACATTTTCTAATAAATATCAGTTGATATACGATCTGTAGGCTCCTCATTCGTCACCTATTCCTAGTTTAAATTCAATCATACCATCCGAGGAGTTCTCCTTGCAATACGCATCAGTTGATTCTGCTATTCAGCATATCTTACAATTAGGCGCATGGTTGTCAAAGGCTGACATATCGGATGCCTTCAAACTCCTCCCCATCAAACCCTCTCTCTGGCAGTGGCATGGGTTTAAATGGTAGGAACAGTTTTACATTGCCACCAAGCTAATGTTCGGCTCCAAGAGCAGCCCTTGGCTTTTCAACACATTTGCCTCAGCGCTCAATTGGGTTCTACGTTCACAGTTGGGGTGTGGCAAGGTCATTCATTATTTGGATGACTTCTTGCTACTGGAGAGCCCCGCGCAGCCACCCAAAGATCTCGCCAGTCTCACTGAGTTGTTCAGGGATCTGAACGTCCCCTTGGCTACCTACAAGATCGATGGGCCTTCCACCGTGATCACTTTTCTAGGGATCACCTTGGACACCGTCCGCATGATCGCTAGTTTGCCACAGGACAAGCTAGTTAGGATCCGTGGGATCATTCACAATTTGGTCAGGTCCCCGGTGTGCTCTAAGAGAGAGTTACAGTCTCTCTTAGGCATGCTCAATTTTGCCATGAGGATCATTCCTCAGGGCAGGTCCTTTGTGTCCACACTTCTGGCTCTCCTTCCGCTCCTTCAAGACGCTGACTCGGTGGTGCGGTTGCAGGCTGACGCTAGGGCTGATCTTCTAATGTGGGATCAGTTCTTGTGTGAGTGGAACGGGATTTCCATGTTTATTTGTTCACCCACGACAGCCTCACCCAGGGTCTTTTCGGATGCCGCCGCATCGGTAGGTTTCTCTGCCATTTTCGGGGGCCAGTGGCTCACGGGCCCCTGGCCTTCGGCGGTGTCAGATATTCCGTGATTTTCCCGGACGTCCGCACTGCTTGAGATTTTCCCCATTATGGCCGCAGCTTGCACCTGGGGACCCTTGTGGTCCGGGCAGACTGTCATCTTTTTTACGGACAACGTTGCCACCGCTGAGATTGTCAACAAGGGGAGGTCAGGGTCTCTCTTGATCATGGCATTCATGCGCAGATTGACATGGTTGGGCTTCAAGTTCAATTTCCATTTCCAGGGGGAGTTTATTAGTGGGGTCTACAACGGGGCTGCTGATGCTTTATCCATAGCTGATATTCGGCGTTTCTTTCTACAGCATCCGGAGGCAGATCAGAGGGGTATGCCAGTTCCGCCATTTGCCCAGCTGAGGTTGGATTAAACGCTCTTGGGGCACAGGCGGCCTGCCTAATCAATGCTTCATTGTCAAGGAACACGCTGAGGGCATACAGGACGGTGTGGAGGTGTTTCTGTGGCTTCACGTCCCTTTACCCTTGCAACAGGGGGTGTGGTGTCAAGTACATGTTGGCTTTCATGGTTTATTGTCATGACAGATTGTCATTATCCTACAACACTATCAAATTATACCCTTCTGGTGTCCAACATTTCTTTTCCCTGCTCCATCCTGAGTCACCGTCATTTTTTGCAGCTCACCCCATCAGAGCCATGCTTAAGGGTATTCAGAAAACTCCGGGGAGGCCAGCTGTCACACGCTTGCCTATTTCCAGGCAGATTTTCCGGGGGCTAGCTGCCCTACTATCAGCAGCCCTACAGCAGCCATCAGCCCTACTATCCCGCTCACCCTTTGGGTTGGGTCCCAGTTTGGTCCTGAGGGCAGCAGTGTATCTCTGTTTCTTTGGGTTCCTCAGACCTGGGGTGGTGTCCTAAAACGGGCTCCACGCACCAGTTCTCCGCAAGGGTAGTCTCACCAGGTTGCCGGATCATTTTTTATAACAACTCCCCAACAACAAGAACTGCCAGGTGGGGCCAGGTTTTGTCATCAACTACCACAGAACAAACACTTCCTGGTGTCCGGTGAAGGTGTTGGATCAGCTCACGTGCTTATTTTCTGCAGCCCCTCTTGACAGCCCATTGCTTCCCTTTCCTACGCAGGGCCTCACCTCCAGTCAGTGCATTTCCCATGTCAGGATTTTGATTGGCAGGTTGGGGTTTAACCCGAGACAGTTGTCCCGTGCCATCGGGCACCCAGAGAAAGAATCGGCCGCCGTGGGATGACGACCATATAGAGATATCCAGTGACCAGATGGTCGCCAGTCATCTCTATGACCGTTGGAGGCCCGGGTGCGACGTTATGACGTCACGTCCGGGCCACGGATGAAAACAAAGCCGCGATCGTGGCTGGTAAGCATGAGATTGTGGATTTTTTTTTTTTTATGATCTTATGCTCTCCAGCCTGGAGAAGAGATGTGGGGTCTTATTGACCCCGCATCTCTCCATAAAGAGTACCTGTCACGACCGATTCCTATTACAAGGGTTGTTTACATGCCTTGTAATAGGAATAAAAGTGATAAAAAAAAATGTAAAAGAAAAGTAAAAATAAAAAAAAATAAAGTAAAATAAAAAATAAAATAATAAAAAAAAACAATTTAAAACGCCCCTGTCCCCGGTAGCTCGCGCCCAGAAGCGAACGCACACGTTAGTCCCGCCCACATGTGAGGTATCACCGCGTGCGTTCGAGCGCGAGCAACAATTCTAGCACTAGACCTCCTCTGTAACTCTAAACATGTAACCTGTAAAAAAAAAAAAATTTAAAGCATCGCCTATGGAGATTTTTAAGTACCGAAGTTTGGCGCCATTCCACGAGTGTGCGCAATTTTAAAGCGTGGCATGTTGGGTACCATGTAACATCATCTTTCACATTATACAAAAAAATTGGGCTAACTTTTTTATGATTTTTTAAATCATGAAACTGTTTTTTTTTTAATCGAAAAAAAACGCGTTTGAAAAATTGTTGCGCAAATACCGTGCGAGATTAAAAAGTTGCAATGACCACCATTTTATTCCCTAGGGTGTCTGCTAACATATATATATATAAATATAAATATATATATATATATATATATATATATATATATATATAATGTTTGGGGGTTCTGAGTTATTTAAAAAAATTATGATTTTTACATGTAGGAGAGGAGTGCCAGAATAGGCCAGGTTCCAGTATGGAAGTGGTTACACAATCTGCAGGGGAGCAAATCATTCCCCCGCCCCACCCCCACTGTACGTCCGATTTCTCAATCCTCCCAGCTCTGTGTTTCTTTCACCTCTAAAAAGAAAAGTTCTAAAAGTTCAAAAATATCGTTGGCGCATTGCTGCAGTCTTCAAGTGCCTGGCGATCAGAGGCCTTCCTCCCGCCTGGGTGATCGCATTACTGATGGGAGTGAAGAGGATCTTCACCTCTTGTGCCTTCACCCTTTATTAGTCCATCATGCTCGGGGTTCAGCGGAGAAGAAGATAATGGACGGAGAGTCGCTTCTCCCCTTCCTAAACCCTTCACGCTAATTGAGTTTTTCGAGTGTGAATGCGGAGACGGATTTAATGACTAATGAAATGCCCCGGCTTTCAAGAATGAAAAAAAAAAATAAAAGAAAAAATTCAAATTGTATTTTAGAGCACCTTTCTGCCGAGAAGGATATTGTAAAGCTACTGATTACAATCCAATTAGTTAGATAAACTCTTGTCCAATGGCGCAGAACTCCAACAGTCAATACATCTGTTCTGCCGCTACATTTCATTAAATTAATATTTCGGTTTTATTAAATTGGGGCTGGAATTTGCTTGATTAAAACGTATATATCACTTTCATTCTTGTAGATAATGAAGCTGAATAAAAAGAACCAACGTCAAAAAGAAAAAAACTCTAAGCTCCAGAAAGGTTTTACCACCCCCCCCCCCCCCCCATAACCAGGCCATTGTTTTCTATTCAGCACTGTGCTACTTTAAACTGGCAATTGCGCGGTTATGCAACACTGTACCCAAATGGAATTTTCATCATTTTTTTCACACAAATAGAGCTTTTTTTTAGTGGTATTTGTTCAACACTGGGGTTTTTATTTTTTGTGATATAAATGAAAAAAGGCGGAAAAAATAATAAATAATAATTCTTATTTGTCATAAAAAGTATCCAATAAAATCAAATGTCATCATAAATTTTTAGTCCAAAATGTTTTCTGCTACATGTCTCTGGTAAAAAATAAATCCAAAGAAGTACATATTAATTGGTTTGTTATAGCGTCTACAAACTATGGGATATACAGTATATCTAAAAATTGATCCGTCCTGATGTGCTGATGTCTACAAACTATGATATAGAACAAGGGTCTCCAAACTTTCTAAACAAAGGGTAAGTTTATTGTTCTTTAGACTTTAGGGGGGCCGGATTGTGGCCAGCGGGAATGGCATCAATGGGAGTAAACATTGTCATGGTGTCAGTGGGAGGAATAGTGCCCCATCATTGGTGTCAGTGGGAGGAATAGTGCCCCATCATTGGTGTCAGTGGGAGGAATAGTGCCCCATCATTGGTGTCAGTGGGATGAATGGTGCCCCATCATTGGTGTCAGTGGGAGGAATAGTGCCCCATCATTGGTGTCAGTGGGAGGAATAGTACCCCATCATTGGTGTCAGTGGGAGGAATAGTGCCCCATCATTGGTATCAGTGGGAGGAATAGTGCCCCATCATTGGTGTCAGTGGGAGGAATAGTTCCCCATTGTTGGTGTCAGTGGCAGAAATGGTGCCCCACTGTTGGTTCCAGTAGGCAGAATTGTGTCTCATATCAGTGGGAGGAATAGTGCCCCAAGGGTTGATTAAAATAGGCAAAGGGCATCATCCGGCCCCCCGGGCCACAGTTTGGAGTCCACTGGTATAGATATACTGGAATGGCGGTGATCAGCGACTTATAGTGGGACTGTGATAGGGTGGCGGACAATCTGACACTAACAGACACTAACTGACTGACACTGAAGTCACTAGTGACACCAATATAGTGATCAGTAAAAATATATATGAGCAGTTACCCGGGGGCAGGCATCCTCCCCTTGCTGGCCGACCAGTATATAGAGTATATCATCCTTCTGGAGTTCAAAAACCCCAACCAGAGCGGTGCCGTGGGCCCTCGTAGGAGTCTTCACTCCCATTCCGCCAGCTGCTCCATATCCGGATATCCTAGAAGAAGAAGAACACAACTTATTACCAAGATGTGACTCAGCACCTGATTTCTATAATCCTGTCTCTGCTCCTGTCCACCTGGGAGTCCCACCCACTTTTGTGTGCTAGCATCTTCTGTTATATTCTTCATAATATATCCATCAGGGATGGTGGAACCCCTCATAATGGGCACAACAGGTGGACAGACCTGGGAACTCAGCACAGGGATGGTGGGAACACCTCATAATGGGCACAGCAGGTATACAGACCTAGGTACTCAATACAGGGATGGTGGGAACCCCTAATAATGGGCACAGCAGGTGGACAGACCTGGGAACTCAGCACAGGGATGGTGGGAACCCCTCATAATGGGCACAGCAGGTGGACAGACCTGGGAACTCAGCACAGGGATGGTGGGAACCCCTCATAATGGGCACAGCAGGTATACAGACCTAGGTACTCAATACAGGGATGGTGGGAACCCCTAATAATGGGCATAGCGGGTGTACAGACCCGGGAACTCAGCACAGGGATGGTGGGAACCCCTCATAATGGGCACAGCAGGTGGACAGACCCGGGAAGTCAGCACAGGGATGGTGAGAACCCCTCATAATGGGCACCGAAAGTGTACAGACCCGGGAACTCAGCACAGGGATGATGGGAACCCCTCATAATGGGCACAGAAAGTGTACAGACCCGGGAACTCAGCACAGGGATGGTGGGAACCCCTCATAATGGGCACAGAAAGTGTACAGACCTAGGAACTCAGCACAGGGATGATGGGAACCCCTCATAATGGGCACAGAAAGTGTACAGACCCGGGAACTCAGCACAGGGATGATGGGAACCCCTCATAATGGGCACAGAAAGTGTACAGACCTAGGAACTCAGCACAGGGATGGTGGGAACCCCTCATAATGGGCACAGCAGGTGTACAGACCTAGGAACTCAGCACAGGGATGGTGGGAACCCCTCATAATGGGCACAGCAGGTGTACAGACCTGAGAACTCAGCACAGGGATGATGGGAACCCCTCATAATGGGCACAGAAAGTGTACAGACCTAGGAACTCAGCACAGGGATGGTGGGAACCCCTCATAATGGGCACAGCAGGTGTACAGACCTAGGAACTCAGCACAGGGATGGTGGGAACCCCTCATAATGGGCACAGCGGATGTACAGACCCGGGAACTCAGCACAGGGTGGTGGAAACGCCTCATAATGGGCATGACAGGTGTACAGACCCAGGAACCAGGAACTCAGCACAGGGATGATGGGAGGATTTTTGCTTTCTATTTTTTTGCTGTAGGCAGAATGGTTAGGACTCCCAAAATTATTTCAGTCTGTGTCCCCACTGGGAGGATTTTTTTTTTTTTTTTTTAAGCAGAGGTGGTGGGTGGTGCTGCATATTTGTATGTCACGCGGTAATTGAGTAGCCCTTTTCCAAACACAAATATTTTGGAAAAAAACACAACACATTTTAATGCCCAAAAACATGATACAATAGCCAATTTTTTGGTAAAATATAAAATGTGATGTTACGCAGAGTAAATAGATACTGAACATGTCATGCTTTAATATTGCGTCTTACCTTAGAGAGCTCTGGAAACTCCTTGACCAGCTCCTCCGGTCCCTCCTATGTGTAAGTCACTTTGGGCGGGGGGCCCGTAGAACCCAGAAAATTCCTTGGAGAGGTTGGAGAAACCTTGTTTCAGCTCCCCATACACCTCCTATGTCTAAGTAACTCTGTGTCTATTAGGGGCACAGGGTGACCGAGAACCCCAGTCTGATCTGCACTAATCAGACTCACCGAACAACCACACCGGACTCAGCATTTCCTTCTACCCCCGTTAGCCAGGGTCTTATATGTGTGGTTTGTATTGAAAGAATGAAGGGTCTCTTTCACTTGGGACATTAATATTTCTGAACAATATCCCTCAAGAAATATGTGAAGATAAATGAATTCCACCTTTCCGACTGCTGGACTATCGTATGAGCTTGGTCTCATAAAATGTTGTAGACTTTTTACTAGATCGTTTGAGGTGTGGCTGTATCCCATTGTTCTACTGTTTCTGTCTGCCCTGGGAGCAACCTATTATGGGATGTATATGTCTATGTGGATGTGTGTATTAGCTGCGAGAGGGGAGGGGTGATTTCTCCAGCAGCCCCTCCTAAAGACGATCTCCTGTTGGATAGTTGAATATACCTGTGTGTCATGTTACTGGAGGAGGTAAAGTTTACCCCGCTCTGTGTCATTATGCAAAGAAGGGGGGTTGTCCCCTGAGTGTATATCTCTTTGTGCCTGTGTTTGAATAAACAGTCTTATGTTTTTCACTCTACACAATGTCTCGACAAGTGACTGGGTGGGCTAAGGGGTTTTGGATCGTGCTGGTACCGGGCAAGGAAGCATCTATGGCGGACAGACTCTTCTTGAGTATGGGGGTCCGTCACATTGGTGGCAACTGGCAAGCGGTGGGATTGTGCTTCCTGGCTGTGAACACGTCCAAACCAGCACCGGGATCCAAGGTCGGGATAGCAGACTTCGGTCGTCCCAGCGGAGATATGGACCTGGCATTAGAGTTGCAAGGGCTGCTGCGGAGTGCCCTTTCAGCAATTCCCAGGACTGTGTCTGCGGATCAGAACCTGGAGATCAGGCAGCGGATTCGGGTTTAGGTCTGGCTTGGAGCCCTCCAGGTCAGGTGCTTTCCAACCCCAGAGGCAACAAGCCAGTGACCAATGGGAGTTGCGGATGGCATTCCTGGGAGAGCGGCCCCAGGACCAATGGGTGTCCAAGTTGGACAGGCTGGTTCAGCAGGAGATGTAGCTGGAGAATCGATATCGGGCTCTGCAATGGCACGCAGAGCAGGAATGTTTAGGAGAGACAACTGAATTCTCTCCGGAGGGATATGACTTTGGCGGCCCTGGATTGCTGTGGGAGAGCCTTACAGATGGTTTTGCGTTTGCCGTTAAAGGGGAACCTACCCTTGAGGACCTCCAAAAATATAGAGACGCTATGCTCAGTCTTGCAGGGGTCTTAGAGCTTAAACCTGATCTGGACTATTTGCTAAGGAAGGAACAGCATCTGGAAAGGGCATACAGGAAACTGCTAGCACACATTTAGCAGCATGCCCCAGAATCGGCAGCAGAAACTCTGGAGATGGCCATCCCCAAAGCTAAAGTGCTGACAGCAGGGCAGAGCTCTGCTAGCCTCTGCCCAGCACCAGTAACAACATCTTTGTTCTACAGACAGGAGATGGTGAACCTCTATCCCAAGATACCAGTTCCAGAGACTGGGGATTTATTAGACTTTTCTGCTGAGGAGGAACAACCCGGTGAGCCTCCCGAAGAGCTGGCTTCAGACAAAAAACAGAAAAGAAAGGGCGCACCGGCCTTGTGCATTATCTTTAAAAAACTTATTACAAAAGAACACATAAAATACTACTCACAAGGGTAGATGAAAATCACGCTTAAATGGTAATGGTGATGAGTGCACCGATTGCAGTCTCCAGACCTAGGGACAAGGCGTGCAGACAGCTGCTGGCTGACGCGTTTCGAAGGAAGTGCCTTCTTCTTCAGAGCATGGCACTGTGGACCACTGCCCACAACAATCAACTCCCCATGGAGCTCCAGGGAGAGAATGCAAACGGCACCTCACAACTGCAGCTTAAGATGATATCGGTGGATGGGATTGAGGTCTCCACTGACAGCAACCCAGCAGAAGAGCTAGCAACAGGGCAGAGTGCTGCTGGCCTCTGCCCTCAAGGTCCATAAAGACATGGATGAGCGAGTTTGGAGTAGAGGAACATGACAGTCCTGAACTCAACCCGATAGAACACCTTTGGGATGAATTAGAGCGGAGACTGAGAGCCAGGCCTTCTCGTCCAACATCAGTGCCTGACCTCACAAATGCTCTTCTGGAAGAATGGTCAAACACTTCCATAGACACCCTCCTAAACCTTGTGGACAAGAGATGAAGCTGTCATAGCTGCAAAGGGAACCCTACGGACTAATGCCCCGTACACACGGTCGGATTTTCCGATGGAAAATGTGTGATAGGACCTTGTTGCCGGAAATTCCGATCGTGTGTGGGCTCCATCACACATTTTCCATCGGATTTTCCGACACACAAAGTTTGAGAGCAGGATATAAAATTTTCCGACAACAAAATCTGTTGTCGGAAATTCCGATCGTGTGTACACAAATCCGACGGACAAAGTGCCACGCATGCTCAGAATAAATAAAGAGATGAAAGCTATTGGCCACTGCCCCGTTTATAGCTCCGACGTACGTGTTTTACGTCACCGCGTTCAGAGCGATCGGATTTTCCGACAACTTTGTGTGACATCCGTCGGAAAAAATCCATGGATTTTGTTGTCGGAATGTCCGAACAAAGTCCAACCGTGTGTACGGGGCATAAGACTGGGATGCCATTAACATTCATGTGTGTATAAAGGCAAGTGTCCCAATACTTTTGACAATATAGTGTATCATCCTTCCTAACCAGTGATGTGTCGGCACATCGCTGGACAGGAAGCGGTTAATAAAAGATTCCATTTTTTTATTCCTGAAAATGATACAGAATGACGATATCTAAGAATCAATACTTTTTTAGGGGCTTCTGTCAGAATAGTGGAGGAGACATTATTATTCAGGTGACGCGGAGCGACGAGTATCGAGTTGTTCTTAAAGCAGCGAGATATTGCGGCGAGGAGGATATAAATACCTGAAAGGATCTAATTATGACGATGTAACGACTCGGCTGAAGAGACTCTTGTGAATGATAAGTACGGAGTACGGCAGCTCTCATCTAATTACACAGAATGAAGAGCCTCGTGTATTCACCCCATACAGGGGAAGAGCAGAAGACGTGACACGGGGCCATCCGGTTCCTTACACAGAGGAGATCAGACCAGGAAAGGGCGAGAAAGAACGCAATCTGCATCTCAGCTGACCACCTAACAGAAAATCAGTCATTTCTGTCAATATAATAAATAAGGTTCATGGAGCTCATCAGGGCCATCAATCAGTACTCACCATACCGAGCCCAGGTCCCATTGGGTCATCGGGGGGGGGGGGACTGGGCCCAGCAGGGGCTGCCAATGGGTGGCCCCAGTGCAGTGCAACATTGAGCCCCATGGTTTCTGTTGACAGCCCTGTTTATCCCCAGGGTGGGGTAGATAAAGTCAGTGTGAATGGGGCAGTAGTCAGCATGAGCCCACCCACCACAAGTCCTGGTAAAGAATGGGGATCCAGTGGGGCCCAACCAGGGGAGAGCGGGAGGAAGATCGGGCTGAGGAGCGGGGGAGCGCAGAGTGTGACAGCTTTGACAACATGGCGGGGGGGGGGGGGGGGTGACTGAGGATACATATGGGAGTTATTGGAGCAGGAGAGATTTTAGAAAGGCGGTATGGGGCTCCATGATTTATAATTGTGGCCCTGGAGTTTCTGTGAATTTCTACCAACTTTCCCCATATTATAATAATTAAAAAAATAGAAGTGTCTCCTTCTTCTGAGGATGGAAAGCTGTGAATGGGTGGGATGGGCACAGGCACATTTATTTATATACATTGTGTATTTATTTATATACACAGTGTATTTATTTTTATACATTGTGTATTTATTTATAGACATTGTGTATTATATATATATATATATATATATATATATATATATATATATATATATATATATATATATAGTGTGTATATATATATATATATATATATATATATATATATATATATATATATATATATAGTATTTATTTATATACATTGTGTATTTGTATATATTATGTATTTATTTATATACATTGTGTATTTATATATTATGTATTTATTTATATACATTATGTATTTATTTAACCACTTAACGACTGAGCCTCTTTCTGAGATTTGGTGTTTACAAGTTAAAAACAGTTTTGTTTTGTTTTTTGCTAGAAAATTACTTAGAACCCCAAACAATATATATACACCCTAGAAAATAAAATGGTGGTTGTTGCAATACTTTCTGTCACACTGTATTTGCGCAGCGTTCCTACAAGCGCACTTTTTTTTTGAAAAAATACACTTTTTTGAATTAAAAAATAAGACAACAGTAAAGTTAGCCCAATTTTTTTTTTTTTTTGTATGTGAAAGATAAAGTTATGCCAAGTAAATTGATACCCAACATGTCACACTTTTCAAAATTGCTCGTGGAATGGCGACAAACTTTTACCCTTAAAAATCTCCAGAGGCAAAGTTTAAAAATGTCTACAGGTTACCAGTTTTGAGTTACAGAGGAGTTCTTTTGCTAGAACTATTGCTCTCACTACAACGTTTGCGGCAATACCTCACATGTGTGGTTTAAACACTATTTTCATATGCGGATGCTGCTCACATATGCGTTCGCTTCTGCACGCGAGCTCGGCGGGACGGGGCTCGTTTAAAAATTTTTTTTTTCTTATTTATTTTACCTTTTATTTTTACACTGTTCTTGTAAAAAAAAAAATGGTGTCACTTTTATTCCTATTACAAGGAATGTAATCACCCAATGTAATAGAAAAAAAGCATGACAGGTCCTCTTAAATATGAGATCTGGGGGGTCAAAAAAGACATCGGATCTCATATTTACACTAAAATGGAATAACAAAAATGAAAATGTCTCTTTAGAAGCAATGGACGGAAGTGATGTTTTGATGTCGCTTCCGCCCTGCAATGATATGGAGACGGGTGGGGGGTCATCTTCCCCTCACTCATCTCCATACCAAGCCAGGGAGAGGACCTGATCGCCTTTCGCCGCTACCGTCGGCTCCGGTAAGCGGCGGAGGGCAGCGGAGAGCGCCGCCGATAAAAGTGATCTCCCGCTGCCGATAAAAGTGATCTTGCGGCGAATCCGCCGCAGAGACCAATTTTATCTGAAACCGGACCGATCACTGAAGAAGAGGATACCGGAGTTATGGTAGCTTGCTCCCTCTTCAAAGTGACGGCGTATATCGGCGTGAACCGGTCCAGAAGTGGTTAAACATATTGTGATATATACAGGGCCGGATTTCTCACAAGGCCACCGAGGCCAGGCCTCGGGGCAGTAGTGGTGCAGGAGCGCCGCTGATCCTGCGGCGACTTCTCGGCTTTCGCGGCCGCCCCCCCTTTCAGGCTGCCAGTTAAAGTCCGTTGCGGGCATCGGTGCCCGTAAAAAAGATGGCCGCGAGCCGACCACGCAACTGCGCATGCGCTGTTCCAAAGCCGCAGGGGCTCGGGAAAGCTTGCATGCGCTCGGCTGGGCGGCGCATGCGCAGTAACGTAATGGCACCGCCCGGCGCCATTTTCGAATAGACGATCGGGACACTATGGTGGTCGGTGGCTCATGCAGTGCACTCGCCATAGGCAGAGCAGTCCAGAGGAGCCGAGCAGGGGTAAGGAGGAGGAGAGTACTGTCAGGGGATATCAGAGTGAGAGGAGGACATCGCTGGGAGCCTGGAGGGTTAAGCCGTGGCATGCAGGGGAGGCCGGGACAGAGAGTCTCTGATGTGCTCTGTCCAGTGTCCACCATAATATTACTTCTCCACATCATCAGTGTGCTGTGTCCTCCTCCTGTGCCCCTTTCACCTTTCCACAGGTCACCACAATTCTTTCAAAAATCAGACAATGTGATTATCTGGATTTGTTTCCACATTTTGTCTCCCATAGTTGAGGTCTACCTATGATGACAATTACAGGCCTCTCTCATCTTTTTAAGTGGGAGAACTCGCACAATTGGTGGCTGACTGTAAATATAAATATATATGTGTATTTATTTATATACATTATGTATTTTTTATATATTTTGTGTATTGTGTGTTTATCTACTTATCTATATATTGTATTTATGTATATTCATTGTGTTTTTATTTATATACATTTATATACATTATATACTTATTTATATATTTTTTTGTATTGTGTATTTATTTATCTATCTATACATTGTATTTACTTATATTCATTGTATATTTATTTATATATATTGTGTATTTATTGATATATTTTATGTATTTATTTATCTATCTATATATTGTATTTATTTATATTTATTGTGTTTTTATTTATATATTTTTTGTATCTATCTATCTATCTATCTATCTATCTATCTATCTATCTATCTATCTATCTATCTATCTATCTATCTATCTATCTATCTATCTATCTATCTATCGTTCTATCGTATTTATCTATCTATCTATATTTCCTGACGCATCATGGCAGCACACACATTGGGTTGTGACTCCGCCTCCACAACCTGATAGGACTAGTTAGCTATAAGATCTTGAAGAGGAGTCCACCTTGCATTCTCCTTTTTTTTCCTCACCTGGATGGATCGACTGGTTACAGCTTGGAAACCCCTTGCCGATTCGCCCCAGCTGGGTTCAAGCCTCTCCTAGCTGGAAGCCCTGACTGTACAGCCTCTAAACGAGCTTTATGCAGGGAACCCCACTCTGGTGGTCTCAGGGATATGTCCTAACAATCTTTTTCAAAAAAGCCTTAAACAGGTTTTAAAAGTGTTCAGCGGTCTCCACCTCTTACCTTCAAGTTCCACTCTCTACCACCTGGTAGGTCACCACTGTACTCATAATGAAAATCTTATTTTCCTGTTCCGTTTTTTCTGTTTCTATATCTTCATCTGGGTCCGCTGGGCCCTGTAGTCCCTTGCCTTGCCTGTCCCATCATGGCGGCCGGCTCGGCCTCTCGGCGCCAGGAAATGACAGCATGAAGGTATGGATAGTCATTTGCCAGCATCCAAAATGGCGCCGAGCGCCGCGGACACCTAGAGCGCATGCGCGGCCGTGACGTCATCACTGCAGCGACGGCGGTCTATTTAAAAACCACTATTCTGTCATTTGGAGTTGCTTGGAGGGTAGGAGAACACCCTCCACACTAATACTGCCCCAATTGTTGCTGCCTTGCTGGGCAATCACCATCCTTATTACTGGTAAGTCCTTTCCTTCTTCCTATCAAAAAAAAAAAAGGGACTTCCCCCCCCCCCTATGTTTTTATATAAAAAAAGAAAAAACTTTTTTTTTCAAAATGAGGAATCTTTCTTTTTCTCCTTTCTCCCTTCATAGACACACTCCACCTTTTCTATGGAGGCCGCTGCCACAGCAGACCACGCACGGACCACAAGGTAAGGGGGCAACATAATGGGTAAGTAATGAAGAGGAGAAAAGAGAGCACTGCCACTAATACCACCTCATATTGGTAGTTCCGGCAGGTCATCAAGGTCATCGCATTCTAAAAGAAAAGAGCGTTCACCTTCAAGACACTCTCATTCTCGAAGAAGTCATTCAAGATCCTCCCACCATAGAGATTCAACATCTTCCCGTCAACCACGAGATGAGCAGTGTATCCGCCCTGCGGCCAATACATGCTGGGTCTGTGGAGCGCAAGCGCTATCTGGCAAACTAGTATGCCAAACATGCTTAGAAGAGGTAACCCGCAACAAGGAAGCGGACGCAGTGCAGGCATCCAACATAATAAGAGAAACCGTAAAAGAATCTATCCTGCAGGGAGCAACATCCGAATCAGTTGGACAATCCATTCCGGCCTCAACTCCTTACGATCCCCAGGACCAAGAGGATTCACCAGAGGAAGAGGAGGGTCTAGTACCCACTTCCTTCGACTTCGCATTAATAGACCCTTTTGCGAGAGCAGTAAAGGAGGCGATCGGATGGGAGGAAGAAAAGGACGCTCTTTGCAAACTAAGGAAATACTTTCCTAACCTAAAAAGAGACCCCGAAACCTTTCCCTTTATCGATGAGCTTGAAGAGTTAATAAAAGATGAATGGCAAAAGCCAGATAAAAAATCCGGCCTAAATAATAGGCTAGCCAAGCTTTACCCACTGAGGGAACCAAAGGTAAATCCTCTCATCGCAGCACCTGTGGTTGATTCATCACTAATGCGCCTGGCGCGTCATGTAACATTAACAATTGAAGATGCCGTCACCTTTAGAGACATAATGGACCGCAAGATAGACCTTGATCTTAAAAAAGCCTATTCAGCGGCAGGAGGGGCCTGCAGGCCGGCAGTTACACTAGCAGCAGTCGGTAGAGCCATCTCCAGCTGGGCGTCTAACATCGAAAAATTATTACTAGAAGCAGCAGAGCGGGAAAAGATCACGTCCGCTTTACAGGAACTCAGCCTGGCGGGAGACTTCGTGGCGGAGGCATCGGTGGACATCATAAGATCCTCAGCAAGAGCAATGTTGGCGGCAGTAACAGCCAGAAGAGCGTTGTGGTTAAAGCCATGGGTCGCAGATGCGACTTCAAAATCCAGTTGGTGTAGAATCCCATACGACGGAACAAACCTATTCGGGCCTAAACTAGATTCTGCAATCTCGAAAGTAACGGGGGGTGAATCGGGCCTCATTCCCTCAGATAGGAGACCCAAACAGCAAAAGAACCCACCCTTCAGACGACATCTGCCCGAAAGATATCGAGAAGCAAGGTCTTATAGGCCAGGTAAACAATTTAAGCGGAATTGGCAAAACCCGCAACCAGCCTTTGTGAGGGTACAGAAGCCCAAAAACCCCAACTCAGGGGATCAACAGAAGTCGTTTTGATGGCACGCAAGCCCAACTCGCAATAGTAGGTGCGAGGTTGAGGCTGTTTGCTCACGTATGGATACACTCTATAAGAGACCCCTAGACGATTTCCACCATCCAGGAGGGCCACAAATGGACATTCAAGCACAAGCCACCCAAAGAGTTCTACAGAGTTACCAGACTACCGTCTTCTCTTCCGAAGCGAAAGCTTCTAATCAAGTATATTCTAGAATTACTACAAAAACAGGCAATCATAGAGGTTCCACGGGAACAGGAAGCCACAGGATTCTATTCTCCTCTTTTTCTAGTAACGAAAAAGACAGGAGACTTGAGACCGGTACTCGATCTAAAAAGTCTCAATGAAACGATTCTAGTCGAATCATTCAAAATGGAGAGCCTGCAATCAGTACTGCTAGCAATAGGAGCAAAGGATTGGATGCTATCGGTCGATTTGTCCGACGCCTACTTACATATTCCCGTACACCAAACCTTCCAAAAATATCTACGCTTCGCAATAGGTCGCCAACATTTTCAGTTTCAAAGCCTCCCATTTGGAATATCAACAGCCCCCAGAACTTTTATGAAAGTCCTGCTACCGATAATAGCACAGCTGAGGGAGAAAGGTCTGAGAGTCCTACATTATCTCGATGACATACTGCTACTAGCCGACAGCCGACAAACTCTGCTTCTACATCAAACAATATTAATTTCCACACTCCAACAGTTTGGCTGGATAATAAATTGGAAAAAGAGCAACCTGATTCCGGCACAAAGAATCATTTTTTTGGGAGCCGAGATAGACACCAACTCCAACACAGTCGGTCTTCCTCAAGCGAAAATAGACCCGCTAGTACAGAAAATAAAGAAACTCCTGGCAGCAGAATACTTATCAGCCAGAACGTGTCTGAGCATCTTGGGGTCAATGTCTTCCACCTTCTTAATGGTCCAGTGGGCGCAGTGGAATTCAAGAACATTCCAGAATTCATTCCTAAAACAGTGGAACGGATCATCAATGAACCAGCGGATCAGGATCAATCCAGCAGTAAAGAAGTCGGCATGGTGGTGGACCCGAATCAGCAACCTCTCACGCAGCCGTCCCATAATACCGCCACTACCAGAAATAATCACCACGGATGCCAGCCTCCAGGGGTGGGGAGCACATTATCAGCATCAAGGGGTACAGGGCCGTTGGTCCTTTCGCCCGCAGGGGATAGTTTCAAACATTCTGGAACTCAGAGCCGCCTGGAAAGCTTTACTAACATTCGGACCACTCCTTACAGGAAGATACGCTCTCCTACGCATGGACAACACAGTGGCTGTGAATTACGTTCACAGACAAGGAGGCACCCGGAGCAACACACTCATGGAAGAGGTTCGCCCAATAATCGAATGGGCTCAAGTTCATCTGACAGATCTAAAGGCAATCTACGTCCCGGCAGTACAGAACCAACTCGCAGACGACCTGAGCCGAATATTTATATCAAACAACGAGTGGTCTCTCAACCCTCAAGTATTCGCTCTGCTCACTCGCAAATGGGGAATCCCCGATATGGATTTGGCAGCAACTCCACAGAACAACAAATGCCCTTGGTTCCTATCGAGAGCCACCTATCCAACGGCGGCAGGGATCGACTGTCTCCATCACCCATGGAGTTTCCACTTGGGATATGTCTTTCCTCCGATTCCCCTAATAGCCAGATTTCTGGCCAGACTGAGGAGATCAACGTCCATAGTCATAGCGGTGTTGCCGTTCTGGCCGAGAAGGCCATGGTTTGCAACCATCCTGCAACTAAACACAGAAGAGCCGTTGCCGCTCCCAGTAACCCCAGATTTGCTCTCACAAGGCCCATTCCTTCACCCAGCACCGGATCGACTACACCTAACAGCCTGGAGGTTGAAAGGGAGAGGCTACTAGACCAAGGATGCTCACTTAGAGTAGTGAATACACTTCAACAGGCAAGGAAAGGGACAACAAACAACACGTATAGCAAAATCTGGAAAAAATTCACCGAATTTTCACAACAGCAGTCTTGGAACCCACTCTCTCCTTCAGTCTCTCAAATCCTAGAATTTCTACAACTAGGGCTGGAGAAGGGACTGGCTTCCAGCACTCTCAAAGTCCAAGTCTCGGCACTATCCGCAATGACGGGAACCAAATGGGCCCTAGATCCGCTCATAATCCAATTCCAAAAAGCATGCCTGAAAATAAGGCCACCAAGAAAACCAACCTTTCTGACCTTGGACCTATCGATTGTACTAGAAGCTCTGTCTAGAGAACCCTTCTTTCCCCTGGAATCAGTATCCTTATGGGATCTAACATTTAAATTATCTTTCCTGGTAGCAATAACATCTGCCAAAAGAGTCTCAGAGTTACAGGCGCTACTAATCAAAGAACCGCATCTGGTCTTCTACCCGGATAGAGTCGTCCTCAGACCGTCAGAAAAATTTATACCTAAGGTAGCGTCTACCTTCCACTTCAAATCAGAGATCAATCTCCCAGTTTTTCTTACTAGTGAAGGGAACCCACATCCGTTGGACGTTAAATTGGTGATCTCCACCTACTTAGAAACTACCAAGCAATTCAGAAAGACTGACAACCTTTTAGTCATACCACATGGCCCAAGAAAAGGCCAGGCAGCTTCCTCGAGAACAATAGCGTCTTGGTTAGTGAGAATCATCAAAAGAGCGTACCAAATTCAGCTACTCCCAATACCGGACGGATTAAAAGCCCACTCGACTAGAGCGGTAGCGACCTCCTGGGTAGCATATTGTAGAGTGTCCTCAGAAACCATTTGCAAGGCAGCAACTTGGTCTTCCAGAAACACTTTCATTTCACACTACAGAATAGACCCGGCTCAATTAACTACGGTTGAGTTCGGGAGGTCAATCATTCAGACTAATTCTTCTATACCCTGTACTTGAGCAAATAAAAATCTTTTGAAAGCACCCACCCATTTAGCGAGTTATTTCCCAATGTGTGTGCTGCCATGATGCGTCAGGAAAACGGAAAATTGTATACATACCTTCCGTAATTTTCCTTTCCTGACGCATCCCATGGCAGCACACAGAACCCACCCCTCTAAGGTGATAGTTACTGAGAATGCAAGGTGGACTCCTCTTCAAGATCTTATAGCTAACTAGTCCTATCAGGTTGTGGAGGCGGAGTCACAACCCAATGTGTGTGCTGCCATGGGATGCGTCAGGAAAGGAAAATTACGGAAGGTATGTATACAATTTTCCGTTATCGTATTTATCTATCTATCTATCTATCTATCTATCTATCTATCTATCTATCTATCTATCTATCTATCGTATTTATCTATCTATATATCGTATTTATCTATCTATATTTATTTTTATATTTTGTGCATTTATTCATATTGTGTGTACTTTATATATTTATCTATATATATTTAAAAGTATTATATATATATATATATATATATATATATATATATATATATATATATATATATATATATATATATATATATATATTTTTTTTTTTTATATTATATATTATTTTTTATATTTACAGTATGTAAAAAAATTAAACAGCCACAAGCATCACCTGTATCGGTTGGTTTCGGGCACCCTCCAGATCTGTACGCCCCTCTGTGTCGCCGTCCCGACGATCACACTGAAGTTCTCGTAGGATTCGTCGCAGAGCTTCTGACTCGGCCCATGAGGGCCGCTGGCTCCGCACGTTGTGAACAACCAATAACCTGCAAGACAAGGAACACCCCGTTACATTGGGGTCACCATTTCATGGAGCAGGCAGAATCCAGTGATTGATAGCAGCCAATCAGGACTATTTGGGAGGTAGGCGTGGTCTCATCGGTGGCCTAAACAGGAGCCTATCGGTACAGTACAGCAGATCTATATCTATTGATCCCGCCAGAACTGAAGAGCTGTCCTCTTCACACTTCCTGTGTCGTCTATCTGTATTATTTGGCCCTCCTAATTCTTATCCTGAACTACAAAACAATTTGCTTGAATTGTGAGAGCGGGAGGAGAGTCTGAGAGTAGCAAAAGACAGTTGGCAGGGCTGACACCACTCAAGTTGCAAACATACTGTGTGTGTTGTCAGCATTCCACAGTCGTCACAAACCCCCCCGCAATTTGTCTAATATGTTCTCCTAGGATCATCAGCTCCATCCGGTGGGCATAATGTAGTATTTTCTTGAAATCTCAGTCCGGAAAATACCACATTTTTTGGCCACTAGATGGAGCTGATCATAGGAAATAAATTTACTACACAGATTACAACAATTATTCATGATGGTTTGAGACATTTGCACAGCAATTTATTTATTTATTTATTTTTAAATAGACCCCAATGTGTAGGAGAGAGAGAGAAAAAAAAAACAAGACACAAAAGCAGCAGAAGTTCTGCCCAAAATAACGATAAATGATAAAAATGAATATCTCAATAAAATAAATGTAAAAAAAAAAAACAAAAAAAACATTAAATTAAAAAAGAAAAAAATGAATAAATAATAATAATAATAATAATAATATTAATAATAATAATAATAATAATAATGAAAAGCCCCTTAAAATAGTAATGAATAGCCCATTGACATAAAACAAATAAATAAATAAAATAATGAATACAGTAGCCCAATAAAGTAAAAAAAAATGAATAGCCTATTAAAATTAATAAATAATAATAATGAAAATCCCGTTAAAGTAATAATGAATAGCCCATTGAAATGAAAAAAAAAAAAAGCCCATTGAAATAAAACAAATAAATAAAATAATTAATAGCTCAATAAAGTAAAAATAAATAAATAATAATGAATAGCCCCTTAAAAAATTCATAATAAATAGCCCCTTACAATTAAAAAAAAAAAATAGCCCATTAAAAAAAAACTCATTTTATATATGAGCTCTATATATAATATATTAAAAAAAACATAACCAAACCAATGTTTCCTACAATATCCACCTTTAATCCAGAGATTTCCCTTGCAGTACATTTTTTCTATCCTCAGTCTGACAGCCAGCATCATTCAACCACCTTCCTCTGAGCCCAGGTTGCCCCTGACCCATCCCCAGCCTGTGACTGGACAGTGAAAGGAGAAGAAGCAGCGATGAGCTTTCTGTCATTCTGCTCTCTCCTCCGATCAGCAAATGAACTGACTGTCTCCTTGTGCTGCTTCTTATTCTCCCAGCCTGAGCTCTGCTGTACAAGGACTGCAAGAAGCTGATACCAGGTGACATTGGGGTACTCACACACTGCTTGTGTTTAAAATATAAATGTAACAATGTAGTAATGAATTAGGAGCTGCATTATTTGTGCCTCTTTTATCGGGCCGGAGTTCAGCTTTAATACAATAAATAAAAACATAGAAGAGCAAATCATGAAAATGAGATAAAATTCTTTCCGGAAAACAATGGACTAGAGACGGGTAATGACATTCCCGGTGACAGATGGTGGGGAAGCACCATGGACCGGCCAGGCAATGCAGCAGATGGAGGCTGTGACTGCTCTGCGGCATTCGGGGGGCCTCTCCAGCACTGGCACCTCTAGGCACCGGCCTAATCTTCCTCTTCTGTAAATTGGATTCTACTTAGAGAGTAAAATCCACAAATATCAATTCTAGAAATGAAGCGAAACCACAGAGAGCAATTCCTAAATATGAGAAGAAACAATATTATAACAGGTTACAATGTATATAAACCCCAACAATCAACTTCTCTTATTTCCTCCCTTTGGTCTATTAAATACCCCCATTAACCCTTTCCTTGCTAGAGCTGTTTTAGGTTTTTTCTTGTTTACATGCTTAAAAACAAAAACCAAAAACATTTTGTAAATCTTTTCTTCTATCTTTTCATGTGACAACACTGAAGAAATGACACTTTGCTACAATGTAAAGTAGTGAGTGTTCCGCTTGTATAACAGTGTAAATTTGCTGTCCCCTCAAAATAACTCAACACACAGCCATTAATGTCTAAACAGCTGGCCACAAAAGTGAGTACACCCCTAAGTGAAAATGTCCAAATTGGGCCCAAAGTGTCAATATTTTGTGTGGCCACCATTATTTTCCAGCACTGCCTTAACCCTCTTGGGCATGGAGGTCACCAGAGCTTCACAGGTTGTCACTGGAGTCCTCTTCCACTCCTCCATGATGACATCACGGAGCTGGTGGATGTTAGAGACCTTGCATTCCTCCATCTTCCGTTTGAGGATGTCCCACAGATGATCAATAGGGTTTAGGTCTGGAGACATGCTTGGCCAGTCCATCACCTTTACCCTCAGCTTCTTTAGCAAGTCAGTGGTCGTCTTGGAGATGTGTTTGGGGTGGTTATCATGTTGGAATACTGCCCTGCGGCCCAGTCTCTGAAGGGAGGGGATAATGCTCTGCTTCAGTAGGTCACAGTACATGTTGGCATTCATGGTTCCCTCAATGATCTGTAGCCCCCCCAGTGCCGGCAGCACTCATGCAGCCCCAGACCATGACACTCCCACCACCATGCTTGACTGTAGGCAAAACACACTTGTCTTTGTACTCCTTCCTCTATAACCCTCCTTTCCTGGAGGACTCTGCTCCTTCCTCTATAACTCTCCTCTCCTGAAATACTCTGCACTGCTGGAGGACTCTGCTCCTTCCTCTAGCTAACGCTCCTGATATACCGTGTTTGATCACTTTAATTGCTGATTAACCTCAGGTGTCGGCTGATGGCACAGTAGGACTTGTCACTCATCAGCCATTGGACGGAAGCCAGCTACCTGTGTCTGAATTATATGGCTGAGTGATCTCAGGCTGAAGATTTGACATCATGTTAATTAAGGATTAATATCCATCTCTATCTCTGCCCTGAGGAGCATCACTACTAGGAAAAAAAAAGTTCTTCATTAATTCTAGACAAGATCCTGATAATTCCACCAAAATATGGCGCCGGCCCTGCTGATTCTCATCACAGAGGAGCAAAATAAAGGAAGAAAATCTGTTTCTTTGTCCCATTAGACCTTCTTCAGCTCAGCCACCGGTCACACAGAGATCTGTAATGGATTACGCCCAAGGTAAAAGGAAACTCTAATTGTTTTTGGTCAGTTTGATTTTACAATAAAGATTAAAACTTTATACAATTGAGATTTTATATCTTTTTTTTTTATTTATTTTTTAAAAGTGGATCTACAGAGAGAAAATGATTTCAGCTCCACCCGACCCCCCCCCCCCCCCCCCCCCCAATGCAGCAATACAATTATCTTCCACTTGGAAAAAAAAGAAGAAAAGAAAATGAAAAGAAAAGAAAAAAAAAACACAGAAGAAATAAAGGGTGGGAGAAAGAAAAGAGAAAGGAAGGGCAGGAGGAAAAAAGGAAGGAAGGAAGGAAGGAAGGAAGGAAGGAAGGAAGGAAGGAAGGAAGGAAGGAAGGAAGGAAGGAAGGAAGGAAGGAAGGAAGGAAGGAAGGAAGGAAGGAAGGAAGGACAGAGGAAAGAACTAAAGACTAGAGGATGGAAGGAATAAAATGTGTCATAAAGGAAAGATGAAATCAAGGACAGGAAGGAAAGAAGGAAGAAAGGGTAGAAAAAAAGGAGGCAAAGTGGGTGGGAGAAAGGAAAGAGAAAGGTCGGGCAGGAGGAAGGCAAGATGAATGGGAGGAGGAAAGGAAAGAGAAGGGAAAGGGAAAAGGAAAGGGAAAGGAAAGGGAAAAGGAAAAGGAAAGGGTGGGAGGAATGTGGAGTTGGAGAAAGGAAGGAAGGAATGAAGGAAAAACAGGAAGACAGCAGAAAGAAGAAATAAAGGAAAGAAGCAATGATAAATCTTTATGCCTTTTCACATTGTAAACTATTCGAAACATCATTGCATTTGTTGCCTAACTAATTTCTTTCACGGGGCTTTTTATTTTCTTCAACACAACCCATTCTGAAAAGTTCAAGGTGCGTTAGTATCACCTGGGTTCAGAGCATAGAGGAACCTGATACATCCAGCAGCTAGGAGGTAGTGGTACAATAGGGGGCTCATCCGGGATTCCCTCTGACCCTTTAGCAGGATAATGACCACATGGAGGAGTCAAGTATCCATCATGAACCCAGTCACCGCCACCAGGTTGTGTGAAGAACAGAAAGAATGTTGGATGGTATTAGACAAATGATTGCAGTGGATCTTCATTCCAAGATGCAGATGTCTTGAATGATGGAAGTGGTAACTCCTCCACAACTTGTTGCAACCTGGAGAGAAGTCATGAGCCCATCCAGCCGAGAACTTGCCAGTTTTCGTGATGTGTTATCGTTGTGGAGGTGTATGCTACTTTCAGTGGGTTTTTCTGAGTCCAGAAGCTTGCAGAAGATGTGGATAGCATTCATAGGGAATTGGATAAAAAGGCCAGCCTAGTGACAGATGACATTTATTAGACTTTACTCATGAAGTGATGCAAGAAAAGCGGAGGGGGACACATGATCTTTCAAATACAGACTCTCCCATCAACACAAAGATATCACTAGAGATGCTTACTTAAGTATTTAAACTGTTCAAACAGGGGGAAGCCTAACGTCCTCTGAGTCCTATTGTGCCTGTCCTAAGAAGGTAAACACACAAGTTTAGTTAGATAGACCAGCAATCTAAACGTGTCTCCTGGAAAACCGATAGACCCCTTGCCTGTAGTACTGGTCTGAGGGCAGTAGGTCCCAATGGAGGCAGTGGGGGAACCCTTGAGGCAGTGGGGGAGCTAATGCAAAAAGAGACGATAGAGTCATCCCTTGAACTTGAGAAAGAGGTGACAGTTCCAGAACTAACGGGGCAGTTTTCCTTACAACTGCTACAAAACAATGTGGACTTCCTGGGACCAAGGACCAACTCTATCAGTGGTAAGAGGCCTTTTGGCCGCCATCTTATTCAACTGAGCACTCCACCCTAGGATAAGGATTCCAACGCAGGCAAGAATGTATTGCATTAATATCTATTCCCACTGGCTATCGATGGTTGTGTTGCTGCATTGTGAACAGTTTGAGGATACATTGCATTTGTTGCCTTCACCGTGACTCCGGCTTTCCTCTGGGGACGTTCTTTAGAGTGAGGTGCGTTGGGGTGGGACATCGCACATTGTGGTGGTGTCAGCATGCCGGCTTGCAAGGGGTGGTGTTGGCTTGTTCTGTGATGCTGTGATTATATTCCTTATTTGTGAGTACTTTAGCCTGTTTTCTCTTAAATAAATTACGTTTGAAACTGCTACACTAGGTGGATTCTCCTTCTTCCTTCTCCCTCTCCTTCCATCTGTCATGTACCTGGTAGGAGACTGAATTGGTGAGGTTGGCCTCTCTTGTATCTCCAGCCCAGGCCTCACTAAAGGTGGAACAGATGGTGCCCAGGGACAGGATGAACACAAGTGACGGGAGGTGTTGATAGCAGAACGTGCAGCAGGAGATGCAGGTTCGAGAAGTCAGGCAGGACTTCAGGCCAGGAGCAGATGTGATGCACGCTGGACAAGCTGAGGTTAAAAGAGCACTCCGCATGTACTGCAGGTTCTGGAAGCGTGGCTTGTCGAGGCTCTCAGCAGGTTTTAGGCAGGAACACACTGCGATGATTGGAGCGGTTATGAAGGACAGCCAAAGCAGACACTCAAAAGTGGTATGAAGTCAAGTCGGAAGCTGGAGCTAGGCCACAGAGGTAGCCAAGGTCAGTAGAAGGCTGGCAAAGAGGTACAGAAGCGTAGGTGGAAGGGTGGTCAGGAACAAATCCAAAGTCAGGAACAGGTGGGTAGAGGTACAATCCAGGATCAGGTCAGTAACCAAGCCGGGTCATCAACAGAAATCAGATACAGGATTACTCTCAGGACTCAGATGAAGCTGAAGACCAATCAGCCTTGACAGTGAGCAGAGATCGTTCCTTAAATAGCCCGTCTGGCGCCAGAAACTTTGGGCACACATGAGCAATACGTCCACGCTCGTTTCTATTAGCAATGTGCCTTTGCTCATTTCTATGAGCGATGCTATGCGCATATCTGTGCACCAGTCACCATACAGGATGTCCCTTACGCCATCTTGAGTTTATATACTTGCCTGTGAGCAATTCAAGAGCCATATATATATCTGAGAGCATTTATGGATAACACAGTTCAAGCATCTTCGAGAGAGTCCCGATTAGCCGCAACACGTCAGGAGGCGTGGCTGTGACATCACCACGCTGAGAGTCGTGCAGTGACAGAAGAGAGGGCCATGGAAAGCTATTGACCTTTGTTCCTTGTTGAGAAGCCGATACACATATATTTTAGTAAGTAAATGTAACCTTTGTGTGCTGCCAATAAATGTAAAATATACGACAATAGTGGTGCTTTGCATCCACATTATTTAATGAGCATTGACCCATGCTGTGGAGAGGAAGAGAGCCCATACCTATCTATGGGCAGCAAAAAGCTTCACTATATTACCAAAAGTATTGGGACGCCTGCCTTTACAAGCATCCCAATCTTAGTCCGTAGGGTTCAATATTGACTTGGCCCCGCCCATTGCAGCTATAACAGCTTCAACTCTTCTGGGAAGGCCGTCCACAAGCTTTAGGAGTGTGTCTATGGGAATGTTTGACCATTCTTCCTAGAAACGCATTTGTGAGGTCAGGCACTGATGTTGGACGAGAAGGCCTGGCTCGCAGTCTCCGCTCCAATTCATCCCAAAGGTGTTTTATCGGGTTGAGGTCAGGACTCTGTGCAGGTCAGTCAAGTTCCACCACCCCAAACTCGCTCATCCATGTCTTTATGTACCTTGCTTTGTGCACTGGTCCAAATCATTTGGTGGAGGGGGGATTTTGGTGTGTAGTTGTCTTTCAGGGGCTGTTAAAGTCAAGCTGCAGTTTGGAGACCAATAGACTAAACTGATATCTCAAGCAATGTTTTCACCTTTCTCAGCTCTCTTTTGTGTACTACAAAGCTCCTTGCTGCTATGTAATGGAGATGAGTAGAGTGGGAGGAGTTTGTAGCCCAAATCAGTCTAGCGTGACAATGCTGCTCCTCCAGTAGAGGGAATGAGAATTGTCCTCTTAGGAAAGGAAGTGTGTTACTGGCAGGATCACCAGGCAGTGTTATGCCGCGTACACACGATCGGACTTTCTGGCATACTTGGTCCGGCACACTTTTCGACGGACTTTGTCCGCCAGGTTCGCCGGACTTTAAAACGGACGAACTTGCCCACACACGACCGGACTTTCCGGCGGGCTAGGTCCGCCCGTCTTTCCGACGGACTTTCGCCGGAGTTACGGCGGACTTTCAGAATTAACGGACTTGCCCACACATGGACAAGTCCGTTCATTTTGAACGTGACTCAGGTGCGACGGGACTAGAAAAGGAAGTCAATCTTGCCGCTTTTATCGGCGAGATTGACACCTTGCGAGCCCCGTCGCGGGTCATACCAGGCCCTTAGGTCTGGTATGCATTATAAAGGAAAGCCCCTACGCCGAAAAAACGGCGTGGGGTCCCCCCCAAAATCGATACCAGACCCGATCCGAGCACGCAGCCCGGCCGGTCAGGAAAGGGGGTGAGGACAAGCGAGCGCCCCCCCCCCCCCCTGAACCGTACCCGGCCGCATGCCCTTAACATGGGGTATGGGTGCTTTGGGGAGGGGGGCCCTGCGGGGCCCCCCCACCCCAAAGCACCTTGTCCCCATGTTGATGAGGACAAGGGCCTCTTCCCGACGACCCTGGCCGTTGGTTGTCAGGGTCTGCGGGCGGGGGGGCTTATCGGAATCCAGGAGCCCCCTATAATAAGAGGGCCCCCAGATCCCGGCCCCCCCACCCTATGTGAATGAGTATGGGGTACATGGTACCCCTACCTATTCATCTAGGGAAAAAGTGTCAATAATAAAACACACTACACAGGTTTTTAAAATAATTTATTAAACAGCTCCGGGGGGGGTCTTCCTCCGGCCAGGGTTGTCAGGAAGAGGCCCTTGTCCTCATCAACATGGGGACAAGGGCCCCCCCTCCCCAAAGCACCCACCCCCCATGTTGAGGGCATGCGGCCTGGTACGGTTCAGGAGGGGGGGGGCGCTCGCTCGTCCACACCCCCTTTCCTGACCGGCCGGGCTGCGTGCTCGGATCGGGGTCTGGTATGGATTTTAGGGGGGACCCCATGCCGTTTTTTCGGCGTAGGGGTTTCCCTTTATAATCCATACCAGACCTAAGGGCCTGGTATGCCCCGCGCTCGCCGCAATAGGAAAATTTGCTTTTCCTATTGCAGCGAGCGCGAAATGCAATACCCTGCCCTTGCGTCGTATCTGGTCCATTGGACCAGCATACAGACGAGCGGGCTTTCCATCGGACCAGCACACAGACGAGCAGACTTTACGCCTGAAACTGAGTCCGATGGAAAGATTTAAAACATGTTTCAAATCTAGGTCCGGCGGGCTTTTGGGAAAAAGTTCGGCGGAAAAGTCCGCCGGAGCCTACACACGGTCAGATTGTTTGGCGGACTCTGGTCCGCCAGACCAAGTATGCCGGAAAGTCCGCTCGTGTGTACGCGGCATTAGGTTTGACATCAAATTTTGATTTAGTTTTAGTTCTAGTCTTTTGACTAAAATGCCATTTTAGTTTTAGTCGTATTTTAGTCATCTGAGTTGTTTTAGTTTTTTTTTTAGTATTTTAGTAGACTAAAAATCTCCAATACATTTTAGTCAATTAAAATCGAATGGGTTAAGTTAGATTTTCATGCATTATTTCTTTAGAACTGCCAAACATTATATACCCCTGGAGTAAAAATCTAATAACATGTTTATTATTTATGGTATTAAGGTTTGAACAGTGGTGGCTGGTGCTCAAAATTTTTTTGGGGGGCGCAAACAAACATTCTGAAGAAAAAATCATCAATTGCAGCCTCACTGTGCCCATTAACCATTAAACGCAACCTATGTGCCTTCAAATGCAGCCACTGTGCCCATCAATTGCCACCACTGTGCCATCAAATAATCCCACTGTGCCCATCAAATGCTCCCACTGTGCCCATCAAATGCTCCCACTGTGTCCATCAATTGCCACCACTGTGCCATCAAATAATCCCACTGTGCCATCAAATAATCCCACTGTGCCATCAAATAATCCCACCGTGCCATCAAATAATCCCACCGTGCCATCAAATAATCCCACCGTGCCATCAAATAATCCCACCGTGCCATCAAATAATCCCACCGTGCCATCAAATAATCCCACCGTGCCATCAAATAATCCCACCGTGCCATCAAATGATCCCACCGTGCCATCAAATGATCCCACTGTGCCCATCAAATGATCCCACTGTGCCCATCAAATGCTCCCACTGTGCCCATCAAATGCTCCCACTGTGCCCATCAAATGATCCCACTGTGCCCATCAAATGCTCCCACTGTGCCCATCAAATGCTCCCACTGCGCCCATCAAATGCTCCCACTGCGCCCATCAAATGCTCCCACTGTTCCCATCAAATGCAGCCACTGTGCCCATCAAATGCTCCCACTGTGCCCATCGAATGCTCCCACTGTGCCCATCGAATGCTCTCACTGTGCCCATCAAACTTTGCCACTGTGCCCATCAAATGCTGCCACTGTGCCCATCAAATGCTCCCACTGTGCCCATCAAACGCTCCCACTGTGACATCACATGCCCCCACTGTGCCCATCAAATGCTCCCACTGTGACATCACATGCCCCCACTGTGACATCACATGCCCCCACTGTGCCCATCACATGCCCCCACTGTGCCCATCAAATGCTGCCACTGTGCCCATCAAATGCTGCCACTGTACCCATCAAATGCTCCCACTGTGCCCATCAAATGCTCCCACTGTGCCCATCAAATGCTGCCACTGTACCATCAAATGTTCCCACTGTGCCCATCAAATGCAGCCACTGTGCCCATCGAATGCTCCTACTGTGCCCATCAAACTCTGCCACTGTGCCCAAACGCTGCCACTGTACCCATCAATTGCTCCCACTGTGCCCATCAAATGCAGCCACTGTGCCAATCGAACTCTGCCACTGTGCCCATCAAATGCTCCCACTGTGCCATCAAATGCAGCCACTGTGACCCCCCCCCACCCGCTCGTCTGCCCGGCACTTACCTAGGCTTGGTGGGGCAGCACGTGACGGCGGCGAGCAGTGTCCTCCATGTCTTCTCCTGTCCTCTCCTATAGGCGATTGAATGCCTGATAAGCATCCAATCCCAGGGCCTGTTGTTTCAGCCAGTCTGATCAATATTCCTATCGCACACGTTCCTGGTAAAAATGGCTCATGAAATGGTGGGTGCCGCAGCGATTACCAGTTGGGTCCTGGAAGCATCAAACATACGTACATATTCGCCAGCACACCAAGGATCAGCAATTAGTCGTCTAGAAGGTTTTAATGAAAAGAAGTTACATCACAAAGGAAGGTGCAACGTTTCGGGGCCGTGCAGGACCCCTTCGTCAGGCAGGACTGACGAAGGCATCCTTGGTGTGCTGGCGAATATGTACGTATGTTGTTTCAGCCAATCAGGTGACGGGAATCAGATCTGAGCACCTGATTGGCGGAGAGGCGGTTCAGTGTTAGGTAAATGAATATTCATTCGCTGTTCTAACACACCTGGGTGAACTGCGAGCGCTGGGTCACCGTTTTTGACACCTATTAGAGCCTATGGCTTTAATCGGGTGCTTCAAACCCCTCCCCCCCTGCTGTAATTCAGGCGCCCGGCATCCGAAAAGGGGCTGGGCGCCTAAATAGGGGGTGGCAGCGGCGGACATGGATAGATTCATGCAATGCATGAATCTATCCATTGGTCATAGAGGGGGTGGCTGGAGAGAGGGGGCGGCGCCCGTGCGCCCTTGTGGACGCACCGCCACTGGGTTTGAAGATGCACTACAGACACAGATTTAGCCATTGTGATATTAATTTAATTTAGATTTAGTCTTAGTCTTTTGACTAAAGTGCCATTTTAGTTGTAGTCGTATTTTAGTCATCTGAATTGTTTCAGTTTTAGTCGTATTTTAGTCAACTAAAATAGTATTAATCTAGTAGGTGACTAAAATATTTTAGACGACAAAAATAACACTGTCTGCTGGGAAACAATAAAGGGGAAAAAAAAAAAAGCCTGAAAAAAAGAAAACTAAAGCAGCCACCACATTTATGGACGGGTAAGATGTGATAATAAGAAATTTTTTTGTTTTTTTTGTCTTGCAAAACTTTTTCATAAATGAACCAATAACTGCGCTCCGCTGATCCCCGTTAACCAAACTTCCAATTTGTCGCGCCAGCTAATTAAAAACGCTCCTTGAAAAGCCAACTGCGAAAAGACAAGTCGTTTGGAGCCGGGCCGCAGCGATAATCTACGTCGCAGCATTTTAAATCCATTTCCAGCCGAGAGATAATCGCGGTATAAACAGTTTGGCGCGTCCTTCGTATCCGCTGCAACTTTACGATAACCAGATCATCCCTTCGCGCTCTAAACATAATTAATTACGGGCCAATAAGAAATGTAAAAAACAGGCCGAGGGCTCCTGCGTGACGGACCCCGCGCAGCGATCCATCAGGAGCTCGCCGCCCCGGATAAACGTATGCACATCGCGGAGATACATCGAACGCTAATTGTCGCCGTGCGTCCCGCTGTAAACCTGCAGTCATTACGCTCGGTCCTGCTCCCGCGGCTTTCCTAATAAATATTTAATGCAATGGCCATATGGGCTAAGCGAGCGTATACGGGGAACTTCGGAGTCGCAGCGCACTGTGCGGCGGCGGCGGCTGATGTCGAACGATTAATAATAAAACAGGACGGGGAGTTAATAACCCGTCACCGATCTATTCTGAGGAGATGGAGGAGGGACCGCCGCGCACGCAGGACAGACGCTCTCGGCTCTTCAATGGGGGAATCGACGCGGCAAAGTGATTGTAAAACACGCAGAAGCAAAGTATATCTTTCCACATTGTAAATTTAAGATGGAAATCCAGGCAAGATAAAATATCACATAGATGAGGCGATCGATCTGTCACTTGTATTAGAGGGGATGTAAAAGCAGAAGGTGCATGACGATAAAAAAAACTTCTGTTTGCAGCATCCCCCCCAATACTCACCTGAGCCCCCTCTTGATCCAGCGATGTCCACAAGAGCCTTACCTCTCTTGGGATTCGCACTCCTGATTGGCTATTGGCAGAAGCGGGAGCCATTGGCTCCCGCTGCTGTCAACCACAGCCAGTGAGCCTATCAGGAGGTGGAGGGGGCGGGGCCAAATAGCGTCTCCGTGTGTGAGCAGAGGCTCGGCTTGGGTGCCCCCATAGCAAGCTACTTGCTGTGGGGGGGCACCCGACAGGAGGGAGGGGCCAGGAGCGCAGGCGTGGGACCCCAAGAAGAGGAGGATTGGGGCCACTATGTGGAAATCGATTACACAGAGGAGGGAAGTATAACAGCTTTATTATTTTAATGAAAAAATTAAAAAATAAAGCTTTGCAATCACTTTAACCTGCAGCTGTTACATTGTTTCGTTACCTGTTAATTCTCTCATTGATCTGTTATTTTTCCACTTCCTGTAACTATACTGCCCCAAGCTGACATTTTACTGCCTTAGCCGGACACTTTGCTGCCCCAACCTGATATTATATTACCCCAGCATTACTACAGCGCTCTTCTACATGTTTGATGTAAGTATGGCATTAGGCTCATGATTGGCTACTTGTAAAACCATGCCTGTTTTAAATGAATGCCTGTGCTCTGCCCTGCCAACAGTTACCCCTGTCCTCTGCCCTGCCAACAGTTACCCCTGTCCTCTGCCCTGCCAGGAGAGACCCCTGTCCTCTGCCCTGCCAGGAGCCACCCCTGTCCTCTGCCCTGCCAGGAGCCACCCCTGTCCTCTGCCCTGCCAGCAGCGACCCCTGTCCTCTGCCCTGCCAGCAGCGACCCCTGTCCTCTGCCCTGCCAGCAGCGACCCCTGTCCTCTGCCCTGCCAGCAGCGACCCCTGTCCTCTGCCCTGCCAGCAGCGACCCCTGTCCTCTGCCCTGCAAGCAGCGACCCCTGTCCTCTGCCCTGCCAGGAGCCACCCCTGTCCTCTGCCCTGCCAGGAGCCACCCCTGTCCTCTGCCCTGCCAGGAGCCACCCCTGTCCTCTGCCCTTCCAGCAGTGACCCCTGTCCTCTGCCCTGCCAGGAGCGACCCCTGTCCTCTGCCCTTCCAGCAGTGACCCCTGTCCTCTGCCCTGCCAGGAGCGACCCCTGTCCTCTGCCCTGCCAGGAGCGACCCCTGTCCTCTGCCCTGCCTGGAGCGACCCCTGTCCTCTGCCCTGCCAACAGAGACCCCTGTCCTCTGCCCTGCCAACAGAGACCCCTGTCCTCTGCCCTGCCAACAGAGACCCCTGTCCTCTGCCCTGCCAACAGAGACCCCTGTCCTCTGCCCTGCCAACAGAGACCCCTGTCCTCTGCCCTGCCAACAGTTACCCCTGTCCTCTGCCCTGCCTGGAGCGACCCCTGTCCTCTGCCCTGCCAGGAGCGACCCCTGTCCTCTGCCCTGCCAGGAGCGACCCCTGTCCTCTGCCCTGCCAGGAGCGACCCCTGTCCTCTGCCCTGCCAGGAGAGATGCCTGTCCTCTTCCCTGCTGGCCCCCGTTCTTAGTTCTGCTGACCCCTAGTCTCACATCTCCTGACCCCTATCCTCACACCTGCTGACTCCTATCCTCATGTCTCCTGACCCCTATACTCACACCTCCTGACCCCTATACTCACACCTCCTGACCCCTATACTCACACCTCCTGACCCCTATCCTCACATCTCCTGACCCCTATACTCACACCTCCTGACCCCTATACTCACACCTCCTGACCCCTATACTCACACCTCCTGACCCCTATACTCACACCTCCTGACCCCTATACTCACACCTCCTGACCCCTATCCTCACACCTCCTGACCCCTATCCTCACACCTCCTGACCCCTATCCTCACATCTGCTGACCCCTATACTCACACCTCCTGACCCCTATACTCACACCTCCTGACCGCTATCCTCACATCTCCTGACCCCTATCCTCACATCTCCTGACCCCTATCCTCACACCTGCTGACCCCTATACTCACATCTCCTGACCCCTATCCTCACGTCTGCTGACCCCAATCCTTACATCTGCTAACCCCTATCCTCACATCTCCTGACCCCTATCCTCACGTCTGCTGACCCCTATCCTCACATCTGCTGACCCCTATCCTCACACCTGCTGACACCTATCCTCACATCTCCTGACCCCTATCCTCACATCTGCTGAGCCCTGTACACTGCCCTGCTGACCCCTATCCTCACATCTCCTGACCCCTATCCTCACATCTCCTGACCCCTATCATCACATCTCCTGACCCCTATCCTCACATCTGCTGAGCCCTGTACACTGCCCTGCTGACCCCTATCCTCACGTCTCCTGACCCCTATCCTCACGTCTGCTGACCCCTATCCTCACGTCTGCTGACCCCTATCCTCACGTCTGCTGACCCCTATCCTCACGTCTGCTGACCCCTATCCTCACGTCTGCTGACCCCTATCCTCACATCTGCTCACCCCTGTACACTGCCCTGCTTACCCCTGTCCTCACATCTCCTGACCCCTATCCTCACGTCTGCTGACCCCTATCCTCACGTCTGTTGACCCCTATCCTCACGTCTGCCGACCCCTATCCTCACAAGTGCCGACCCCTATCCTCACAAGTGCCGACCCCTATCCTCACACCTGCCGACCCCTATCCTCACATCTCCTGACCCCTATCCTCATGTCTCCTGACCCCTATCCTCATGTCTCCTGACCCCTATCCTTACATCTCCTGACCCCTATCCTCACATCTCCTGACCCCTATCCTCACATCTGCTGACCCCTATCCTCACATCTCCTGACCCCTATCCTCATGTCTCCTGACCCCTATCCTCACATCTGCTGACCCCTATCCTCACATCTGCTGACCCCTATCCTCACACCTGCTGACCCCTATCCTCACATCTCCTGACCCATATCCTCACATCTGCTGACCCCTATCCTCACACCTGCTGACCCCTATCCTCACATCTCCTGACCCCTATCCTCACACCTGCTGACCCCTATCCTCACGTCTCCTGACCCCTATCCTCACGTCTCCTGACCCCTATCCTCACATCTGCTGACCCCTATCCTCACATCTGCTGACCCCTATCCTCACACCTGCTGACCCCTATCCTCACATCTCCTGACTCATATCCTCACATCTGCTGACCCCTATCCTCATGTCTCCTGACCCCTATCCTCACGTCTCCTGACCCCTATCCTCACATCTCCTGACCCCTATACTCACACCTGCTGACCCCTATCCTCACACCTGCTGACCCCTATCCTCACACCTGCTGACTCCTATCTTCATGTCTCCTGACCCCTATACTCACACCTCCTGACCCCTATACTCACACCTCCTGACCCCTATACTCACACCTCCTGACCCCTATACTCACACCTCCTGACCCCTATACTCAGATCTCCTGACCCCTATCCTCACATCTCCTGACCCCTATCCTCACACCTCCTGACCCCTATCCTCACATCTGCTGACCCCTATCCTCACATCTGCTGACCCCTATCCTCACATCTGCTGACCCCTATACTCACACCTCCTGACCCCTATACTCACATCTCCTGACCCCTATCCTCACATCTGCTGACCCCTATCCTCACATCTGCTGACCCCAATCCTTACGTCTGCTAACCCCTATCCTCACATCTCCTGACCCCTATCCTCACATCTCCTGACCCCTATCCTCACATCTGCTGACCCCTATCCTCACATCTCCTGACCCCTATCCTCACATCTCCTGACCCCTATCCTCACGTCTGCTGACCCCTATCCTCACACCTGCTGACACCTATCCTCACACCTGCTGACACCTATCCTCAAATCTGCTGAGCCCTGTACACTGCCCTGCTGACCCCTATCCTCACATCTGCTGACCCCTATCCTCACATCTCCTGACCCCTATCCTCACATCTCCTGACCCCTATCATCACATCTCCTGACCCCTATCATCACATCTCCTGACCCCTATCCTCACATCTGCTGAGCCCTGTACACTGCCCTGCTGACCTCTATCCTCACATCTGCTGAGCCCTGTACACTGCCCTGCTGACCTCTATCCTCACATCTGCTGACCCCTATCCTCACATCTGCTGAGCCCTGTACACTGCCCTGCTGACCTCTATCCTCACATCTGCTGACCCCTATCCTCACATCTCCTGACCCCTATCCTCACGTCTCCTGACCCCTATCCTCACATCTGCTGAGCCCTGTACACTGCCCTGCTGACCTCTATCCTCACATCTGCTGACCCCTATCCTCACATCTCCTGACCCCTATCCTCACGTCTCCTGACCTCTATCCTCACATCTGCTGACCCCTATCCTCATGTCTCCTGACCCCTATCCTCATGTCTCCTGACCCCTATCCTCACGTCTCCTGACCCCTATCCTCACGTCTCCTGACCCCTATCCTCACATCTGCTCACCCCTGTACACTGCCCTGCTTACCCCTGTCCTCACATCTCCTGACCCCTATCCTCACGTCTGCTGACCCCTATCCTCACGTCTGCTGACCCCTATCCTCACGTCTGCTGACCCCTATCCTCACGTCTGCTGACCCCTATCCTCACGTCTGCTGGCCCCTATCCTCACGTCTGCCGACCCCTATCCTCACATCTCCTGACCCCTATCCTCACACCTGCTGACCCCTATCCTCACATCTCCTGACCCCTATCCTCACGTCTCCTGACCCCTATCCTCATGTCTCCTGACCCCTATCCTCACATCTCCTGACCCCTATCCTCACATCTCCTGACCCCTATCCTCACATCTCCTGACCCCTATCCTCACACCTGCTGACCCCTATCCTCACACCTGCTGACCCCTATCCTCACGTCTCCTGACCCCTATCCTCACGTCTCCTGACCCCTATCCTCATGTCTCCTGACCCCTATCCTCACATCTCCTGACCCCTATCCTCACATCTCCTGACCCCTATCCTCACGTCTCCTGACCCCTATCCTCACGTCTCCTGACCCCTATCCTCACGTCTGCTGACCCCTATCCTCACGTCTCCGGACCCCTATCCTCACATCTGCTGACCCCTATCCTCACATCTCCTGACCCCTATCCTCACATCTCCTGACCCCTATCCTCACATCTGCTGACCCCTATCCTCACATCTGCTGACCCCTATCCTCACATCTGCTGAGCCCTGTACACTGCCCTGCTGACCCCTATCCTCACATCTGCTGACCCCTATCCACACATCTGCTGACCCCTATCCACACATCTGCTGACCCCTATCCTCACATCTGTTGACCCCTATACTCACACCTCCTGACCCCTATACTCACACCTCCTGACCCCTATACTCACACCTCCTGACCCCTATCCTCACATCTGCTGACCCCTATCCTCACACCTCCTGACCCCTATACTCACACCTCCTGACCCCTATACTCACACCTCCTGACCGCTATCCTCACATCTCCTGACCCCTATCCTCACATCTCCTGACCCCTATCCTCACACCTGCTGACCCCTATACTCACATCTCCTGACCCCTATCCTCA
The DNA here is from genome assembly GCF_042186555.1 of Aquarana catesbeiana. Classification (NCBI taxonomy): domain Eukaryota; kingdom Metazoa; phylum Chordata; class Amphibia; order Anura; family Ranidae; genus Aquarana; species Aquarana catesbeiana. The sequence goes on along the minus strand of NC_133327.1, from coordinate 686,716,136 downwards.
CGTCTGCTGACCCCAATCCTTACATCTGCTAACCCCTATCCTCACATCTCCTGACCCCTATCCTCACGTCTGCTGACCCCTATCCTCACATCTGCTGACCCCTATCCTCACACCTGCTGACACCTATCCTCACATCTCCTGACCCCTATCCTCACATCTGCTGAGCCCTGTACACTGCCCTGCTGACCCCTATCCTCACATCTCCTGACCCCTATCATCACATCTCCTGACCCCTATCCTCACATCTGCTGAGCCCTGTACACTGCCCTGCTGACCCCTATCCTCACGTCTCCTGACCCCTATCCTCACGTCTGCTGACCCCTATCCTCACGTCTGCTGACCCCTATCCTCACGTCTGCTGACCCCTATCCTCACGTCTGCTGACCCCTATCCTCACGTCTGCTGACCCCTATCCTCACATCTGCTCACCCCTGTACACTGCCCTGCTTACCCCTGTCCTCACATCTCCTGACCCCTATCCTCACGTCTGCTGACCCCTATCCTCACGTCTGTTGACCCCTATCCTCACGTCTGCCGACCCCTATCCTCACAAGTGCCGACCCCTATCCTCACAAGTGCCGACCCCTATCCTCACACCTGCCGACCCCTATCCTCACATCTCCTGACCCCTATCCTCATGTCTCCTGACCCCTATCCTCATGTCTCCTGACCCCTATCCTTACATCTCCTGACCCCTATCCTCACATCTCCTGACCCCTATCCTCACATCTGCTGACCCCTATCCTCACATCTCCTGACCCCTATCCTCATGTCTCCTGACCCCTATCCTCACATCTGCTGACCCCTATCCTCACATCTGCTGACCCCTATCCTCACACCTGCTGACCCCTATCCTCACATCTCCTGACCCATATCCTCACATCTGCTGACCCCTATCCTCACACCTGCTGACCCCTATCCTCACATCTCCTGACCCCTATCCTCACACCTGCTGACCCCTATCCTCACGTCTCCTGACCCCTATCCTCACGTCTCCTGACCCCTATCCTCACATCTGCTGACCCCTATCCTCACATCTGCTGACCCCTATCCTCACACCTGCTGACCCCTATCCTCACATCTCCTGACTCATATCCTCACATCTGCTGACCCCTATCCTCATGTCTCCTGACCCCTATCCTCACGTCTCCTGACCCCTATCCTCACATCTCCTGACCCCTATACTCACACCTGCTGACCCCTATCCTCACACCTGCTGACCCCTATCCTCACACCTGCTGACTCCTATCTTCATGTCTCCTGACCCCTATACTCACACCTCCTGACCCCTATACTCACACCTCCTGACCCCTATACTCACACCTCCTGACCCCTATACTCAGATCTCCTGACCCCTATCCTCACATCTCCTGACCCCTATCCTCACACCTCCTGACCCCTATACTCACATCTCCTGACCCCTATCCTCACATCTGCTGACCCCTATCCTCACATCTGCTGACCCCTATACTCACACCTCCTGACCCCTATACTCACATCTCCTGACCCCTATCCTCACATCTGCTGACCCCTATCCTCACATCTGCTGACCCCAATCCTTACGTCTGCTAACCCCTATCCTCACATCTCCTGACCCCTATCCTCACATCTCCTGACCCCTATCCTCACATCTGCTGACCCCTATCCTCACATCTCCTGACCCCTATCCTCACATCTCCTGACCCCTATCCTCACGTCTGCTGACCCCTATCCTCACACCTGCTGACACCTATCCTCACACCTGCTGACACCTATCCTCACATCTGCTGAGCCCTGTACACTGCCCTGCTGACCCCTATCCTCACATCTGCTGACCCCTATCCTCACATCTCCTGACCCCTATCCTCACATCTCCTGACCCCTATCATCACATCTCCTGACCCCTATCATCACATCTCCTGACCCCTATCCTCACATCTGCTGAGCCCTGTACACTGCCCTGCTGACCTCTATCCTCACATCTGCTGACCCCTATCCTCACATCTCCTGACCCCTATCCTCACGTCTCCTGACCCCTATCCTCACATCTGCTGAGCCCTGTACACTGCCCTGCTGACCTCTATCCTCACATCTGCTGACCCCTATCCTCACATCTCCTGACCCCTATCCTCACGTCTCCTGACCTCTATCCTCACATCTGCTGACCCCTATCCTCATGTCTCCTGACCCCTATCCTCATGTCTCCTGACCCCTATCCTCACGTCTCCTGACCCCTATCCTCACGTCTCCTGACCCCTATCCTCACATCTGCTCACCCCTGTACACTGCCCTGCTTACCCCTGTCCTCACATCTCCTGACCCCTATCCTCACGTCTGCTGACCCCTATCCTCACGTCTGCTGACCCCTATCCTCACGTCTGCTGACCCCTATCCTCACGTCTGCTGACCCCTATCCTCACGTCTGCTGGCCCCTATCCTCACGTCTGCCGACCCCTATCCTCACATCTCCTGACCCCTATCCTCACACCTGCTGACCCCTATCCTCACATCTCCTGACCCCTATCCTCACGTCTCCTGACCCCTATCCTCATGTCTCCTGACCCCTATCCTCACATCTCCTGACCCCTATCCTCACATCTCCTGACCCCTATCCTCACATCTCCTGACCCCTATCCTCACACCTGCTGACCCCTATCCTCACACCTGCTGACCCCTATCCTCACGTCTCCTGACCCCTATCCTCACGTCTCCTGACCCCTATCCTCATGTCTCCTGACCCCTATCCTCACATCTCCTGACCCCTATCCTCACATCTCCTGACCCCTATCCTCACGTCTCCTGACCCCTATCCTCACGTCTCCTGACCCCTATCCTCACGTCTGCTGACCCCTATCCTCACGTCTCCGGACCCCTATCCTCACATCTGCTGACCCCTATCCTCACATCTCCTGACCCCTATCCTCACATCTCCTGACCCCTATCCTCACATCTGCTGACCCCTATCCTCACATCTGCTGACCCCTATCCTCACATCTGCTGAGCCCTGTACACTGCCCTGCTGACCCCTATCCTCACATCTGCTGACCCCTATCCACACATCTGCTGACCCCTATCCACACATCTGCTGACCCCTATCCTCACATCTGTTGACCCCTATACTCACACCTGCTGACCCCTATCCTCACATCTCCTGACCCCTATCCTCACATCTGTTGGCCCCTATCTCCACGTCTGCTGACCCCTATCCTCACATCTCCTGACCCCTATCCTCACATCTGCTGAGCCCTGTACACTGCCCTGCTGACCCCTATCCTCACACCTGCTGACCCCTATCCTCACACCTGCTGACCCCTATCCTCACACCTGCTGACCCCTATCCACACATCTGCTGACCCCTATCCTCACATCTGTTGACCCCTATACTCACACCTGCTGACCCCTATCCTCACACCTGCTGACCCCTATCCTCACATCTGCTGACCCCTATCCACACATCTGCTGACCCCTATCCACACATCTGCTGACCCCTATCCTCACATCTGTTGACCCCTATACTCACACCTGCTGACCCCTATCCTCACATCTCCTGACCCCTATCCTCACATCTGTTGGCCCCTATCTCCACGTCTGCTGACCCCTATCCTCACATCTCCTGACCCCTATCCTCACATCTGCTGAGCCCTGTACACTGCCCTGCTGACCCCTATCCTCACACCTGCTGACCCCTATCCTCACACCTGCTGACCCCTATCCTCACACCTGCTGACCCCTATCCTCACATCTCCTGACCCCTATCCTCACATCTCCTGACCCCTATCCTCACATCTCCTGACCCCTATCCTCACATCTCCTGACCCCTATCCTCACATCTGCTGACCCCTATCCTCACATCTGCTGACCCCTATCCTCATGTCTCCTGACCCCTATCCTCACATCTGCTGACCCCTATCCTCACGTCTCCTGACCCCTACCCTCACGTCTCCTGACCCCTATCCTCACATCTGCTGACCCCTATCCTCACATCTGCTGACCCCTATACTCACATCTGCTGACCCCTATCCTCACGTCTCCTGACCCCTACCCTCACGTCTCCTGACCCCTATCCTCACATCTGCTGACCCCTATCCTCATGTCTCCTGACCCCTATCCTCATGTCTCCTGACCCCTATCCTCACATCTGCTGAGCCCTGTACACTGCCCTGCTGACCCCTATCCTCTGTACGCTGTCCAACAAACTGCCAACTCTATCGTCTGCCGTACTGACCCCCTGTACACGGCCATGCTGACCTTCCATCCTCCGCCCCCTGACATTTTTTACTGTACCCCCACTTCAGACAGGCTAGATCTGGCCCTGCATTATATGAAAAAAATAATCCCCTGGCAGTGTTATATGGTAGGTCCTAACCACTGTAAGGCCTCATTTACGATGCCTTGAAAAAGTATTCATACCCCTTGAGATTTTCCACATTTTGTCATGTGACACCCAAAAACGTAAATTTATTTTATTGGGATTTTATGTGATAGACCAACGCAAAATGGCACATAATTGTGAAGTGGAAGGAAAACGATAAATGGTTTTCAAAATTTTTTACAAATAAAAATGTGAAAAGTGTGGGGGGCATTTGTATTCAGCCCCCTTTACTCTGATACCCCTAACTAAAATCTAGTGGAACCAATTGCCTTCAGAAGTCACCTAATTAGTAAATATAATCCACTATGTGTGGTGTGTAATTTAAGCTCAGTATAAATACAGCCGTCCTGTAAAGCCCTCAGAGGTTTGTTAGAGAACCTTAGTGAACAAACAGCATCATGAAGGCCAAGGAAGTGAAATGTCAAAAAACTCAAGCGCTGAAAGGCAATATATGATACAGGTAGGAAATAAAATAAACAAGTGATTGAAATTAAAATTAAGCTGCTATCCATCATAAATGTTCAGGCACCCTATTGTAAAGTATAAAAATAAAATATTGATGCGCTCTAATTAAATATTAAATTTTTTATTTATTAAATTATATTTTATTTTTATGAAGGCCAAGGAACACACCAGACAGGTCAGGGATAAAGTTGTGGAGAAGTATAAAGCAGGGTTAGGTTATAAAAAAATCTCCCAAGGTTTGAACATCTCACGGAGCTCTGTTCAATCCATCATCCGAAAATGGAAAGAGTATGGCACAACTGCAAACCTACCAAGACATGGCCGTCCACCTAAACTGACCGGCCGGGCAAGGAGAACATTCATCAGAGAAGAGCCAAGAGGTCCATGGTAACTCTGGAGGAGCTGCAGAGATCCACAGCTCAGGTGGGAGAATCTGTCCACAGGACAACTATTAGTCGTGTTCTCCACAAATCTGCCCTTTATGGAAGAGTGACAAGAAGAAAGACATTGGTGAAAGAAAGTCATAAGAAGTCCTGTTTGTAGTTTGTGAGAAGCCATGTGGAGGACACAGCAAACATGTGGAAGAAGGTGATCTGGTCAGATGAGACCAAAATTCAACTGTTTGGCCTAAAATCAAAACGCTATGTGTGGGGGAAAACTAACACTGCACATCACCCTGATCACACCATGAAAACATGGTGGTGGCAGCATCATGTGGTGGGGATGCTTTTCTTCAACAGGAAAGCTGGTCAGAGTTGATGGGAAGATAAATGGAGCTAAATACAGGACAATCTTAAAAGAAAACCTGTTAGAGTCTGCAAAAGACTTGAGACTGGGGCGGAGGTTCACCTTCCAGCAGGACAACGACCCGAAACATACAGCCAGAGCTACAATGGAATGGTTTAGATCAAAGCATATTCATGTGTTAGAATGGCCCAGTCACAGTCCAGACCTAAATCCCATTGAGAATCTGTGGCAAGACTTGAAAATTGCTGTTCATAGACGCTCTCCATCCAATCTGACAGAGCTTGAAATATTTTGCAAAAAAGTGTAGCAAGGTCCCAGGCCTCCTTCAGTCTAATGAGAACCTCCAGGACCAGAGATAGCTGACATCCTTCTGTATATGGTGGGTTGTGAGGCATGGTGGGTGCAAAGTAGTTAAAGTCATTCGGCGCCAGACACTTGAATGCAAAAGAGATTTTTATTTCTCTTAATAGAACTTTGGGAGAGAGGGTTAGGGCCAGGACACCCTTACGTAGTTTCAAGATTAATTGGCAGACTCAGAGACTTCAAAAGGAGGGCAGCCATGCAGGGAAAGGCATCCAGCCAGATGCCACATCTGCATGTGTACATTTATGTTCTTTGTTGTAACATGACGAAATGTAGAAAATTTCAAGGGTATGAATACTTTTTTAAGGCACTGTAGATGCACAGTTGGGGGTCATTATAAAGGTGCAGCTGAGCCATGTTTTTAGCGCTCTCCAACTGCCCCCTTCATCTTCAGTGGTTCTAAAGTCTAACAGCTTTTTACCTTAATGCATTCCCCTTTGAAAAGTGGTCCCAAAAGTAGATTGCTCTTCATAGAAGCAGCAGGTTTAGACCCAGGTCTAAACCTAGCCTTACAGGAAGTGAAAAAAATAACAGATCACAGGTTTGACAAGTAATAAATCTGTTATGCGTGGAGACTACTATCAGAAATGATAGGGACCCATAAAGGCTGCTACACACCTGTGTTCCAGAAATAGCCCCCCTGAGATATAATAGAGGCCACGGCAAGGAGAAAAATTGCACAGAGTCTAGAGCAAGGTGCCCAAGTGACTTCTACTGCAAGCACTTGAAGTACATTCCCCTACATGAGTTCAAGGACCTAGAGATTCAGGACACTGGAGCCGAGAAATACCCATACCATGGTTACTTGCAGATCGAACTGACATTCAATCCAATGGTTGTCAGCCAACCAGGAACATTTGCTATGCTGGCCAATATCACCTCTGAAAGTGGTGATGAAAGTGTAACTCCAGAGGGAGCAGAAGGTATCACCACTGCGGTACTGCAAGAAACCATAACGGTGGGAGACACCTCTTGCCCTCTACACCAAGGTGGCAAGTTCCACTGCCTGTATCTTGCGTTAGACCATTTTGCAAATTAAGTCTAGTTTAGCCAAAAGAGGGTGGCTGAATTGTGTTTTACTTAGTTCTATGCGGATGTTAAATCCTGTATATTTAAATTTGTATTTACAAACTTGTATTTTGAGGACCAAAGATTTATGGTGGGTGGGAGAGTGTAGCACTTGTCAGCCGTCCCTTTAAGCAGCCTGGCAGGATGTTTATCTTGGCTGCAAATTATTGCTCCTTGCAATGATGGCAGTACAGGGAGGAAGGGGACCCAAATAGGACTGTGATTGGCTGCCGATGCAGCCTAGGGAGGAAGCCGGGCCCCCAGAAATGGGAGGGCAGGAGGATCCCGATTGGCCACCACATGGCAGGCACTGTAGGCCTTCCCACAAGACTGATAGAGCTTCAAGAGAGTGCAGAGCTGTGGGACAGGGCTTGAGGTTGCTGCCGTGTGCTTCTAAGGGTATAGCATTACACCCAATATCACCCCTGAAAGTGGTGATTAAAGTGTAACTCCAGAGAGAGAGCAGATGGTATCAACACTGATGTACCGCAAAAAACCATACTGGTGAGAGACTCCTCCTGCCCTCTACACCAAGGTGGCAAGTTCCACTGCCTGTATCTTGCGTTAGACCATTTTGCAAATTAATTCTAGTTTCACCAAAAAGAGGGTGGCTGAATTGTGTTTTAATTAGTTCTATGCAGATATTAAGTCCTGTGTAATTAAATTTGTATTTACAAACTTGTATTGAGGACCAAAGATTTTCGGTGGGTGGGAGGTTGTAGCACTTTCCGGCTGTCCCTTTAAGCAGCCTGGCCTGCCATATACCTCGGCTGCAAATTATTGCTCCTTGCAATGATGGCAGTACAGGGAGGAAGGGGACCCAAATAGGACTGTGATTGGCTGCCGATGCAGCCTAGGGAGGAAGCCGGTCCCAAGAAAGGGGGGGGGCAAGAGTATTCTGATTGGCCACCACATAACAGGCATTGTAGTCCTTCCCACAGGACTGACAGAGCTTCAAGAGGGTGCAGAGCCGTGGGACAGGGCTCCAGGGCTGCTGCCTTGTGCTTCTAAGGGTATAGCATTACATATATTAACGTTTATATGAGATTTTAGTAACTAGGTTCAGTTCATCCATTAAATAGGATGCATCCCAGACAAAGAATTCTCATAACAATATGGGTTTCTTATGTTACTTTGTTATAACAATATTATTGTTACTGTAAGTGAGCTTTTCCTGGCCTAAATCCAGCCTGTCAAGTTCAAGCAAGATTGAGCAGCAAAGCTGCCAACCATCCACACATTTTTTGTCAGGGAAGTATCTCGAAAATCCCAGGTGGCTTTGTGTAGCAGAGGCCCCCGGCATTAATGTGTCGAAAAGATTAGTCAGGAGATTTCACATCTTCAGAAAAAGTTTCTTTATTGTATTAAAACAATTAAAACAATAAAGGAACCTTTTCCTGAAATCTCCTGACTAATCTCTGTGATACATTAAAGCAGACCTTTCATCAATAAATTAACTTCCTCTAATATTCTTCCTCCCCCTCCTTCCTGCACAACCGCACATTCTTTACAGCATTTCCCCAAAGTAAATAACTTTTTTTTACTCTTAGGGCTCATTTACACTTACTTTGACTTTAACTCGCATTAAAGTACTGTGTTTCCCCCCAAAATAAGTCCGGGTCTCATATTAAATTTTGGCAACCAAAAACACAGTAGGGCTTATTTTCGGGATAGGGCTCATGTGCTATATTCTCAATGCTTCCATAGCCCGCCGCGTTCCAAGCATTGCAGAGGGAGGGGGGCCGAGACCCCCCGCTCATAGGCAGAAGAAGAGGAGGAGATCAGCTGAGCGCTGCACGGCGCTGTACCGAAGGTATTTGTCTACAGATTCGATTACAGAAACATAAACAGTTTACATTATATAATACTGTAATAGAGAGGCTTCTAGCAGTTTACAACCACTTTAAACTAGGGATTATTTTCGGGTTAGAGCTTATATTGCAGGCCTCCCCAAATATCACAGGTCTTATTTTCAGGGTAGGTCTTATTTTTGGGGAAACACAGTACCTACCTCTTCAACATGCATCAGTGACACTTTTTTGAAGCCCTCTGTGTGTTGATTTTCTATTTGTTTTAAAGGGGCCCAATAGTACCCCCACTCAGCAGATCCCCAGTTCATTAGTACCCCTGTTCAGAAGATCCCCAGCTTACTAGTACCCTTGTTCAGCAGAACCCTAGCTTATTAGTACTCTCGTTACGCAGATCCCCTGCTCAGTAGTAACCCCCATTTTTGCTGATCCCTCACTTAGTAGTAACCCACAGCTCTGCTGATCCCCCACTCAGAAGTAACCCACAACTCTGCTGATTCTCTGGTTTGCTGATCCTCCTCTTTTGGTCCCCGCTCACCTCCGACTAACTTGCTCCCATGCTGCACCAAGCTAGTTTTTCCTGCTCTGGTCCCCCAGCTCTGCTGATCCTCTGCTGCTCAGTCCACTCTCTCTGGTCTCCGCTCATCCTCTGCTAGAGCATTCCCATGTTGCACACCAGGTGTGCCATCTGCTAGTTGCTCCACTCTATGCCTGCTCACCAGTCCGCTCACCTTCCTGCTGCTCCACACCAGATGTGACATCTACACAAGACACTTCCAGAATTTATACACATGAAGCAGAAGTGATTGCTGATGACATCTTTCCGGTTCGCTTGTTGGTTTCCCAGTGCATCCTGGGATATTCCATACCTGCAATACCTCCAAAACAAAGCAAAGCTAATAATAAAAGCCCCTCAAAAACTTCAGGTACTGTTAGCAAGTGTTGTCATAGACTTCTATGGAGGCTTTGGAGATGCTGGCCAGGTATCGGCCTAGAACGTTAGAATTGGTTGACCCACTGAACCCTTCAGTTGCTATTTATTTATTTATTTTTATCAAAAATAAAAATGTTTACTCTTTCAACAAGTCTACTACAATTTAAAACGAAGTTAAGAGGATAAAAAAGGGATGCAGTTTAATGGAAAATGGAGATTAGAATGGATTGCTGTGAGCACATAGCTGGCACATAGCCGTGGGCAGGGAGTCCAGTCCCCAAACTTCATGGGCTTCAAAAGAGTTGCCCACTTTGCACCCTAAGCTTGGTATTTGAGTAGTTGCTTGCACATTAACCGGCCAAAGTATCTCTGCCCATCCCCGCTGTATTTTGTGCTTCTTAGGGAGCTGTAGAAATTGTAGCCTAACTCTACCAGCTGGAATAACTTTATCTTGACCGGCCAAGGATCCATTAAAGATAAAACCCAGTGGTGATGAGTGCGAGTACCTGACTTGACAGGTTGGACTGTGGAAAACTCTTCCTCCAGGTGCTGATGCCCCGTCTCGTTCCTCCGGTGGATGCTGCTCTCCATTAAAAGATTGCTGGACAGATACGACACTGTCTGTGTGGCCAAGTCGCTGTTACCTGCAGTGTTAGAGAACAAGAGGATTCAAACAAATGCACTATTTATTAATCCAGTATATCGTGTCATCTGGTAAAACCAGTAAATACACTTTGAGGGCTCATTTACACTTACTTCAAAATGTGGCATTGGACGCTTTTCCAAATTTTCTCTTAATGCCAATCAAATAAAATGGTCACCTTACCTGTCCTGGTCACACGTTGTGTTTGCTTCGCTTCAAAAATGATCCCCCATGTCCAGGGACGTGCAGTGAGGTCAGTGTCTGGTGAGGGACTGGCTAGTATCAGAGCCACTGTAGCACCTTCATTAGTTCTAATAGTTTACTAATTTGACCAGCATAAGGACTCGTTTTAGCATATGAAAACAGCGTTCAAAACACATATGTGAGGTATCGAACGTTAGAACGAGAGCAATAACACTAGACCTCCTCTGTAACTCTAAACATGTAACCTGTAAATGATTTCTAAAGCTTCGCCTATGGAGATTTTTAGGTACTGAATTTTGGCGCCATTCCACAAGTATATAAATATAGAAAAAACAACCAAAGCAATAATAATAACCCTTTTTAACTACTTCACGCCCAAGGTACAAGGTTTGCGGGGGGTATATCTGAATGATGGGTGCAGCTACAGGCATCATTCAGATATCGGCTTTTTCAGCCGGTGATTCCCTACACTATAAGAACGATCATAGTGGCTGTTCCGTCACTTGATCGTTCTTACAGGTGGCAAGAGGGGACACCCCCCCTCCCGCCGCCCTCCGGTGCTTCTACCGACTCACCGCTTCCATCGATGAGTCAGAGAACGGATCCGCCGGCCCCGGATGGTGATCATACAAATTTCCGGCAGACCAGATGGTCGCCAGAGTCTCTATGATCGTCCGCAGGCCGGGCGCGATGTTTTGACGTCACGCCCGCCCTCTGCATTCGAACAAATGGTGCCGCCTCGGCTGGGAAGCTGTGATCGTTTATTTTTATTTTTTGATTTTAGGCTTCCCAGCCTAGAGGTGAGATGTGGGGTCTTACTGACCTCATACCTCACTGCAAAGAGGACTGATCGTGCCATATTCCTATTACCAGTAGGGATGAGCCGAACACCCCCCAGTTCGGTTCGCACCAGAACTTGCAAACAGACCAAAACTTCGCACGAACCTTAGAACCCCATTGAAGTCTATGGGACTCGAATGTTCGAAATCAAAAGTGCTCATTTTAAAGGCTAATTTGCATGGTATTGTCCTAAAAAGGGTTTGGGGACCTGGGTCCTGCCCCAGGGGACATGTATCAATGCAAAAAAAAAGTTTTAAAAACGGCTGTTTTTTCGGGAGCAGTGATTTTAATAATGCTTAAAGTGAAACAATAAAAGTGTAATATTCCTTTAAATATCGTACCTGGGGGGTGTCTATAGTATGCCTGTAAAGGGGCGCATGTTTCCCGTGTTTAGAACAGTCTGACAGCAAAATGACATTTCAAAGGAAAAAAAGTCATTTAAAACTACTCGCGGCTATTAATGAATTGCCGGTCCGACAATACACATAAAAGTTCGTTGATAAAAACTGCATGGGATTTCCCCACAGGGGAACCCCGAACCAAAATTAAAAAGAAAAAACTGGTGTGGGGGTCCCCCTAAATTCCATACTAGGCCCTTCAGGTCTGGTATGGATATTAAGGGGAACCCCGCGCCAAAATAAAAAAAAAAAATGACGTAGGGGTCCCCCTTAAAATTCATACCAGACCTGAATTTTAAGGGGAACCCCGCGCCAAAAATTTTTTTAAAAATTGGCGTGGGGTCCCCCCAAAAATCCATACCAGACCCTTATCCTAGCACGCAAACTGGCAGGCCGCAGGAAAAGAGGGGGGGGACGAGAAAGCGCCCCCCCCTCCTGAACCGTACCAGGCCACATGCCCTCAACATTGGGAGGGTGCTTTGGGGTAGCCCACCAAAGCACCTTGTCCCTATGTTGATGAGGACAAGGGCCTCATCCCCACAACCCTGGCCGGTGGATGTGGGGGTCTGCGAGCGGGGGGCTTATTGGAATCTGGAAGCCCCCTTTAACAAGGGGACCCCCAGATCCCGCCCACCCTGTGTGAAATGGTAAGGGACCATTTCACAAAAAAACTGTCAAATATGTTAAAAATGACAAGAGACAGTTTTTGACAATTCTTTTATTTAAAGTCTTCTTTTTCCATCTTCTATCTTCCTTCGTTTTTTTCCTCCATCTTCTTCTTCCTCCGATCCTCTGCTTCTTTCTCCGGTGTTCTCGTCCGGCATCTCCCTCCGCGGCATCTTCTTCTCTTCATCTTCTTCTCTTCATCTTTTTATCTTCATCTTCTTCTCTTCATCTTCTTTTCGGGCCGCTCCACATCCATGATTGGATGGGAGGCTCCCGCTGTGTGACGCTTCTCTTTTCATCTTTTTCTCTTCATCTTCTTCATCTTCTTCATCTTCTTGTCTTCATCTTCTTGTCTTCATCTTCTTTTCGGGCCGCTCTGCATCCATGATTGGATGGGAGGCTCCCGCTGTGTGACGCTTCTCGTCTTCTGACGGTCACCCAGTGACCCCACCCCCTCTGACGCATGGGGACTTGACGGGGACTTCCCTGTGGCTTTCCCCGTGACATCAAAGGGGCATCCCAGGGAATGCTACAGGGAGGTCCCCGTCAAGTCCCCGTGCATCAGAGGGAGGCGGGGTCAGCGGGTGGCCCCGCTCTCCATTATTTAAGAACAGTCAGAAGATGAGAAGCGTCACACAGAGGGAGCCTCCCATCCAATCATGGATGCGGAGCGGCCCGAAAAGAAGATGAAGACAAGAAGATGAAGAGAAGAAGATGAAGAGAAGAAGATGCCGCGGAGGGAGATGCCGGACAGGAACACCGGAGAAAGAAGCAGAGGATTGGAGGAAGAAGAAGATGGTGGAAGAAACCGAAGGAAGAAAAAAGAAAGAAGATAGAAGATGGAAAAAAGAAGACTTTAAATAAAGGAATTGTCAAAAACTGTCTCTTGTCATTTTTAACATTTTTGACAGTTTTTTTGTGAAATGGTAGGGGTCCTTTTGTACCCCCTTTACCATTTCACACAGGGGGGGGGCAGGATCTGGGGGTCCCCTTGTTAAAGGGGGCTTCCAGATTTCGATAAGCCCCCCGCCCGCAGACCCCCAAAACCACCGGCTAAGGGTTGTGGGGATGGGGCCCTTGTCCTCATCAACATGGGGTAAGCCGTTTGCCATAACAACAAGTAGCCGCATCACATGATACAACACCGGGGCGGAGCAACACCTCCCCGGACTAATCCCCGGAAGTGTCCCCATATATCCCAATAAAGCTAAAAGTGCCTGCTGCCGAACGGCCTGCAAAGACGCCTCGCTTAGTAGATCGATTGGCAATCAAAAATTAAAATAAAGATTAAACAACATTATTTTGCTTTGTTCACAGAACAACCAAAACCCAAAATTATTAAAAAAAAAGTAATAAAAAAATTGTCATAATTAATAACAAAGGACATGAAAAATTTATATTTATAATTATAATATAAAATTACACATGAGCTAATCCACGGCCATCATTTACAATCCAATAATTTTAAAATTATCAGCAATGAGGAATGAAACAATTAATGTCAAAATCAGCATTCAGTCCCACAGGAATTAAAACCTAAGTCTCATATATCCAGTACTAATTCCTATGGCTCAACTGGTGAATAAAATCCCCCCCCCCTCCAATGTTTGGTGACCCTCTCAATACCCCAAACAATTAAAAATGTTGTGATACATTATGGGTTTTTAAACCTTTTTTGACATTATTAACATGTCCTCCTAAGCGGACATGTAGAGGTGTGGAAGTCCTTCCAATGTACTGCAACCCACAATCTCATTCCAGCATGTAAACCACCCCAACAGTATCACATGTGATCAACTGTTGGATGGTGTACTCTCTTTGCTGGTAGCCGACGCTAAAAACTTTTTCAGCTTCTTGATGTTAACCTTGTAATGCTTGCAGGCTGGCATCGTCCACAAGCATAAAAGCCACCAAGAAATGAAAATAAACTGTTTTCTAAAAGAACGGGGGGGGGGGGTTAAACCAGATTGGGCCAATACACAGATTCTTTTCTCCAGCCATTAGGTCTGAAAACTCCAGCCTTCCTCAAAAGATACAAAACATATCAATTTTAGAAACATTGAGATGTTCACCGTCAAGCATTCTTGTCACGGCTGAGGTGAGCTCATTGTACACCATTATTGGACATAATGAGGCTATATAGGGCTTCGGTCCAATGGGCTCTTCCACTTTGTCTGGGAGACATCAGGAGTTCCTGTGGAGCAGTTTAAATTTCTATCGAGGAACTATTTTTGGTACAATAAGGAGTATTATCTGCAGACCAGAGGTGCCTCCATGGGGGCTCGTTTCGCTCCCAGTGTGGCCAATTTATTTATGGCCCACTGGGAGGAAGAAGCCATTTTTAAACATCGTCGCCCTGAAGTGGTCTGCTATAGGAGATTTATTGACGATCTTATTATGATTTGGGAAGGTGAGAGGTCAAACCTAGATAGGTTTATTCAGACTTTGGATATTAACAGTAAGAATATCTCTCTCTTACATGGAACATCAGTCATGAAAAGATGGTATTTTTAGATTTGGAGATCTTAAAGGATTTAGAACATTTTAGGTTGTGCAATTATTTCGAACCTACTGAGCGAAATGCTTACATTCCCCTGGGGTGTTGCCACCATCGATCTCAGTTGTGCAACATCCCCAGGGGACAATTTATCAGATTACGACGAAATTGAACTCGTGAAGAGGATTTCGGCAGTCAGTCACAAGTATTGGTCTCTAGATTTGAACGAAAAGGGTATGAAAGACAAAATCTTGATGGAGAAATTGAGAGGGTCATGAAGTTGGACAGACAGACAGACATTAGTTTCCAATCAGATTAGGGATTCTAATGTTGATGGAAATAATTTTAGAATGGTGTTAGAATACAACGCTCAATATAAAAAAAATGTGAAAACATTATTTCAAAAAATTGGTCCAAGACAAAGCGTTGGGCCCGGTGTTACCGGTACGGCCACAGTTTGTATACAAGAGAGCCCCATCACTAAGGGATCGTTTAGCCTCAGGAGTTTTAAATCCCCCAGTTCTTTCAGAAAACAGATTATTTTCATTTCTTGGTGGCTTTTATGCTTGTGGACGATGCACAGCCTGCAAGCACTACAAGATTAAAATCAAGAAGCGGAAAAAGTTTTTAGCGTCAGCAACCAGCAAAGAGTACACCATCCAACAGTTGACCACATGCAATACTGTTGGGGTGGTTTACATGCTGGAATGAGATTGTGGGTTGCAGTACATTGGAAGGACTTCCACACGTCTACATGTCTGCTTAGGAGAACATGTTAATAATATCAAAAAAGGTTTAAAAACCCATAATGTATCACGACATTCTAAATTGTTTCACAACCAGAATCCCAAGGGCCTCAGATTTTGGGGTATTGAGAGGGTCACCAAACATTGGAGGGGGGGGGGGTTTATTCACCAGTTGAGCCATAGGGAATCGTACTGGATACATGAGATACATGAGATACATGAGATACATAAGACTTCCTGCGGGACTGAATGTTGATTTTGACATTAATTTTATTTAATTCTGATTGCTAATAATTTTAAAATTATTGGATTGTAAAGGATGGCCGAGGATTAGGTCATGTGTGATTTTATATTATTATATTTAAAAATATAAATATACATGTCCTTTGTTATTAATTATCACAATTTTTTATAATTTTTTTAAAATTAATTTTGGGTTTTGGTTGCTCTGTGAACAAAAGGAAAATCCTGTTGTTTTATCTTTATTTTAATTTTTGATTGCCAATCGATCTACTAAGCGAGGTGTCTTTGCAGGCCGTTCAGCAGCGGGCACTTTTAGCTTTATTGGGATATATGGGGACACTTCTGGGGATTAGTCCGGGGGGGGGGTTTTGCTCCGCCACGGTGTTGTATCATGTGATGCGGCTCCTTGTTGTTATGGCAAACAGCTTACGCTATATAAATCGTGTGTCGACGTCATTTCCGTATCTGCTGACAAAGTCCCGCCCACTGGGACACGTACGTACGGACGGAAGGCACGTGACGTCACCCGCGACCATCGCTGACTTATTGTATACACGCTGGAGTACCAGTCACTGGGTTTGCAGTGCCTGAATTTTAAGTTTTATTCTATTTTTTAAAAATAAAAGTCTATGCTTGCAGATAGCACTATGTATGTTTTTATTTATATCTTCAATGTGACTCTGGAGTTTTGCTTTCCTCACCCGGTACTTTGGATATCGGTTCTGCTTATCAAGAGGTATCCATCAGGATCTGTAGTCTTCCTCGGCTGACCGCTGATATATTGATAAACCCCATAAGGGAAAGCGTGTGTGACTCTCTGTAACCACTTCAGCCCCGGAGGATTTTACCCCCTTCCTGACCAGAGCACTTTTTTGCGATTCGGCACTGCGTCGCTTTAGCTGACAATTGCGCGGTCGTGCGACGTTGTACCCAAACAAAATTTACATCCTTTTTTTTTCCCACAAATAGAGATTTCTTTTGGTGGTATTTGATTGCCTCTGCGGTTTTTATTTTTTGCGCGATAAACAAAAGAATAGCGCCACGCATTATTTTTTACTTTTTGCTATAATAAATATCCCCCAAAAATATATATAAAATTTTTTTTTCCTCAGTTTAGGCCGATATGTATTCTTCTACATATTTTTGTTAAAAAAAAATTGCAATAAGCGTATATTGATTGGTTTGCGCAAAATTTATAGCGTCTAAAAAATAGGGGATAGTTTTATGGCATTTTTATTTCTATTTTTTTTTTATTAGTAATAGCGGTAATCTGCGTTTTTTATCAGGACTGCGACATTATGGTGGACACATCGGACATTTTTTTACACTATTTTGGGACCATTGGCATTTATACAGCGATCAGTGCTATAAAAATGCATTGATTACTGTGTAAACGTGACTGGCAGTGAAGGGGGTTAACCACTAGGGGGCAGTGAAGGGGTTAAGTGTGTCCTAGGGAGTGATTCTAACTGTTAAGGGGCTGGACTTCAACACACAGGACAGCGATCACCGCTCCCGATGAGAGAGAGCTGTGATCCCTGTCCTGTCACTTGGCAGAACGGGGAAATGCTTCGTTTACGAAAGCATTTCCCTGTTATACCTCTCCATGACACGATCGCGGGCACCCGGCGGACATCGAGTACGCGGGACCCGCGGTCATTGAGACTGTGGCGGGCCTACGCCCACAACACCGCTTCTTAAAGGGGACGTACCTGTACGCCCTTTTGCCTACCAGCGCCATTCTGTCGACGTACATCGGCGTGCGCTGGTCGGCAAGCGGGTAATCAAGGGTCCACTCTGGGAGGTGAGCGGCCATTTTTGCCATTGTTGAAGGTTTACCCACAAAGTCACCTGCATGTTCACCATATTTTGGCACCATTGAAGATATCACACATTGGTGTATTTTTGATATATAGACTTATCATCAGTGCTGCGCTGTCTATTTACATGTCATTCCACAAGTGCAATCTTAAAGCGTGACATGTTAGGCATCTATTTAACATCATCTTTCATATTATAGATCATGATCTGCAGCGTCCCCCTTTACATAAGAGTTCCCAGACTCTGATGTAAGGAGGGACTCTGTGCTGGGTTACAGTAACCTGACCTTCATGCCAATGGAGAAATATGTTTTTTTACTTTTGTTGAACTTAAACACATTGCTAATAGCACTAGCTATGTGTTTATAGTTTAAATATTTGATATTTGCACTGCTTAGCACTGAAAACTGCCATTTTAGGTACTTTTTTTGCAGTGGCAATAAAAAAAAGTGGCTCTGTCAGTAAATTTTATGTTTTTTGTCAGCAGGTCCTGTTTGTAAATTTTGGCGTCCTGCCAGTAAATTTCCCCGTCGGGGGGGGGGGGGGGTTGGCAATGTATTCTGGGAATGCCTGGTGCAGACATCATCACTGGTGTGCAGCGTGAAGCAGCAGGAAGATGAACGGGGCCTGGACTGGAGCGGAGCAACTAGCAGACGGCACACATAGTGTGCAACATGGAAACGCTTCAGCAGAAGGTGAGTGGAGACTGGAGAGAGAGGACTAAGTGACAGAAGATCAGCAGAGCTGGGGGACCGGAGCGGGAGAAACTAACCAATGTCACATGTGGTGAGCAGCATGGGAGCAATACAGTGGTAGGTGAGCCGGGACTGGAGACAAACCAGAGGATCAGCAGAGCTGGGGGTTACTACTGAGTGGGGGATCAGCAGAGCTGGGGGTTACTACTGAGTGAGGGATTAGCAGAGCTGGGGGTTACTACTGAGTGAGGGATTAGCAGAGCTGGGGGTAACTACTGAGTGGGAGATCAGCAGAGCTGGGGGTAACTACTGAGTGGGAGATCAGCAGAGCTGGGGGTTACTACTGAGTGGGGGATCAGCAGAGCTGGGGGTTACTACTGAGTGAGGGATCAGCAGAGCTAGGGGTTACTACTGAGTGGGGGATCAGCAGAGCTGGGGGTTACTACTGAGTGAGGGATCAGCAGAGCTGGGGGTTACTACTGAGTGAGGGATTAGCAGAGCTGGGGGTAACTACTGAGTGGGAGATCAGCAGAGCTGGGGGTTACTACTGAGTGGGGGATCAGCAGAGCTGGGGGTTACTACTGAATGGGGGATCTGCTGAACAAGGATACCAATAAACTGGGGATCTGCTGAGTAGGGGTACTACTGAGCCCCTTTTAAACAAATAGAGAATCAACACACACAGGAAATTTACCAAGCTTCATTAAAGCTTCAAAAAAAGCATCACTGAAGCATCAAAACACATAAAAAAAGCATGTTGAAGCTGTAAGCACTTTAATGTGTGAAAGTTGAAGAAAGTGTAAATGAGCCCCTACTTTTATTTCCTTGCAGCAGTAGAGCAGCTGACGTTCCTACCATGTATCCTAAACCTTTAGAAATTAAAGTATATATAAACCCTCACCTAAAACAGCCCATTCAGTTTAAAATAGAAATAAAAAGGTAAAACATTTGTGTATAGATATAAAAACATAAACACCCTTTTTCCCCCTTTTTTTTTCTTTTATAAGTGATCACATTCCCTCTGTTCTCAGCTGCATAAGAGCTGGGGGAAGAAAACCAGGAGCACACTGGTGTTCCCAGTGAAAGGCTGTGCGGGTGGGGGGGCATGTCAGCACCAGTCTGATTATTGGAGGAGAGCAAGCTAAGTACCCAGCACATCCAGAAAACTGACCATGCTGTGCTCTCATTAGGGATGAGCCCGCGATTCAAGATGAATGTAAGTGCGACTCGAACATCAGGTGTTTGTTGCTCGCAAACAAACCGAACATATGAGGCGTTCCCGGGAAATATGAGCGCTGCGGAACACTCCATAATGCACTGTGAGATCGCAGTGCATTGATGGCAGGTGACTGGCCAAAGCATGCACCTGACCTGCATGCTTTGGCCAATCACAGCGCGCTCTGCTGGGAGAGCCATAATTGGCCAATGGCAGGGTGCCTTTGGCCAATCATGGCTCAGGGGGACTAAGTCCACGCCCCACACTATATAAGGCTGCTTACATAGCCACCATGTATAGTGTGTGGACGGAGATAAATTGAGCTAGATTAGGCAGGCAGGTTAGTTAGTATCTCACAAAAGTGAGTACACCCCTCAGTCACATTTTTGTAAATATTCTATTATATCTTTTCAATTTGGAGATTTTCACTTAGGGGTGTACTGACTTTTGTTGCCAGCGGTTTAGACATTAATGGCTGTGTGTTGAGTTATTTTGAGGGGACAGCAAATTTACACTGTTATACAAGCTGTACACTCACTACTTTACATTGTAGACAAGTGTCATTTCTTCAGTGTTGTCACATGAAAAGATAGAAGAAAAGATTTACAAAAAAAAGTGAGGGGTGTACTCACTTTTGTGAGATACTGTATATACACTCTGCATTTAGTGTAGACTAAATATTCAGTGTTGAATCTATATTCAGTCAGTGTAGTATATATAACACAGTATATTGAAGTGGTTAAGGGGAACCCCACGCCAAAATTAGAAATAAAAATGGCGTGGGAGTCCCCCCCAAAATCCATACCAGACCTGAAATGGTATGGCTTTTAAGAGGAACCCCGTGCCAAAATGTAAAAAAAAAATGGCGCAGGGGTACCCCCAAAATTTGTACCAGACCCTTATACCGAGCAAGCAGCCTGGCAGGCCAGGATAGGGGGGACAAGCGAACGCCCCCCCTTCTGAACCATACCAGTAAGCTTACCCTCAACATAGGGAGGGTGCTTAGGCCCCCCCCCCATAGCACCTTGTTCCCATGTTGATGGGGTTAAGGGCCTCATCCCCACAACCCTTGCCCGGTGGTTGTGGGGGTCTGTGGGCGGGGGCTTATCAGAATCTGGAAGCTCCCTTAACAAGGGGGCCCCCAGATCCCACCCCCCCCTACATTGTACCCCTACCCATTCACCAAAAGTGTCAAAAAGTAAAAACCACAATACACAGTTTTTGACAATTCCTTTATTAAAAAAGAACAAAAAAAAGTGATCCGCGATGTCCATCCTTCTTCAATCATGGTGCCAACGGACCCGAAAAATAGAAAAAAAATAAAGCTCCGCTTTAATGGGAGGCATCCCGGCGACTGCTGTCTTTTCGCTGTGACAGCTGTTATAAAAGGCAAGGGCGGGGCCACCTGGTGACCTAACCGAGTGACCCCACCCCTTCTGACGTCATGTGCCATCCGGGGGGGGGTCATCCAGTTACTTCAGCGGGTGGCCCCGCCCTTGCCTTTATATAAGCTGTCACCGCGAAAAGACAGCAGTCGGCAGGACGCCTCAAATCGAGGCAGAGCTTTTTTTTTCTGTTTTTCGGGTCAGTCAGCCCTATCATTGAAGATGGATGGACATCGCGGTACACTACTACAATAAAGCAATTGTAAAAAAAACTGTCTTTTGTGTTTTTTACTTTTTGACACTTTTGTTGGTGAATGGGTAGGTGTACAATGTACCCAATACCCATTCACATAGGTGGGGGGGGCAAATCTGAAGGCCCCCTTGTTAAAGGGGGCTTCCAGATTCCGATAAGCCCCCCCACCCGCAGACCCCCACAACCACCGGGAAAAAGTTGTGGGGATGAGGCTCTTGTCCCCATCAACATGGGGACAAGGTGCTTTGGGGGGGACCCAAAGCACCCTCCCCATGTCGAGGGCATGTGACCTGGTATGGTTCAGGAGGAGGGCAGCGCTCGCTCGCCCTCCACCCCCATCTTGTCCTCTAGGCTGCATGCTCGGATAAGGGTCTGGTGTGGATTTTGGAGGGGTTCCCCGCGCCAAATGTTTTTTTTTAATTTTGGTGCAGGGTTCCACTTAAAATCCATACCAGACCCAAAGGGTTGGCTCTACCCTAGTCACCATCATGGCATTGTATGCTCACAGTAAAATGATGCAGAGAATGGCATTGGTATCAATTGTATTTGCATTACATTTTATAATGGCATTGAAATCAAATGTAATTTCAGCAGCTTAGCTCCCCCTCCTAGCAGTGACTAGATGATATCCTAACAATTTCACTTCTGATGTCTAATAACGTACGAAACAAATCCAAAAAGAAAAAAAGTATAATTATTGATAAAAAGATAGATACAGTAGATAGATAGATACATACATTTACATACAAAAAATGAGGCACTTACTTGTTAGATAGCAGCCCAAGCTGAGGGACACATTGTCAAATGCAATGATGGAGTCTGAGTCCTTGGACCAGGAGGCACGGATTTCCAACCAGAACCTGTGTGAATGGACCAGAAAGACTAGGTAAAAGGGTGAACAAAGTCAGCTGCTCTGTAAAGGCAAAACTGAACCCTCCATATTTCCATCCATGTTCCTATCGTTCTAACATTCCCATCACATGCCCCTTATATACATGGTCCGGTTGTCCTCAACCCTCTCTTGCCACCCTAATCCAGAAAAACAGATTTTGTTCCAGGTCCTTGCTGGGATGTTGGCCCTGTTGGTCAATGAGAATGGGAATAGGACCTATCCCGAGGACGGAGAGGAGACGCATGTTGAGACTGGGCTGGGGAACCATGTTGAACATAGGTATGGGAACTGTCCTCAGGATGTGGAAAAAACTAGAAATTAGCAAAACTGGGAGCTTCCAAATCCACAGATCATTAACATTTTGACAAAATGTATTCATTTTAGTAAAATACATAAGAGGCCATGGGAAAGGTGATATTAAAATGTTTTTTGTTGGTTTGTAAGGGTACACTGGGCTTTAAATAACTCTAAAGGTATACAGAAACTCATTTCAGTAGATGGAGATTTTCTTAAATTTCTTTTCAAGCAAGTTTCACCCAAGCAGCCAAATTGGGAGTTTTCTACATTAACAAAAGTATACTGGTGACTAAATCAATACTTTCTTGGTGGAATCAATTTTGCTGAACTACTTGACTCATCCCTACTGTGGACCCACCATGAGGATGGGGAGGGGACCCTTCTGTGGATAGCATGGGTACTCGTGTTAAGGATGGGGTAGGGACCCATGCTTAGTATGGAATGTTGCCCAGTGCAGAGGGTGGGATGGGGACTCATACTTAGTATGGGAAGGGGCCCAGTGCAGAGGGTGGGGACGCATCCTTATTATGGGAAGGGCCCAGTGCAGAGGGTGGAATGGGGACCCATTCTTAGTATGGGATGGGGTCCAGTGCAGAGGGTGGGGTGGAGACCAATTCTAAGTACGGAAAGGGGCCCAGTGCAGAGGGTGGAGTGGGGACCCATGCTTAGTATGGGATGGGGCCCAGTGCAGAGGGTGGGGACCCATTCTTAGTTTGGGGAGGGGACCAGTGTACTGGGTGGGGTGGGGACCCATTCCTAATATGAAAAGGGGCCCAGTGCAGAGAGTGGGGTGGGGAGCCATGTACAGTATGGGAAGGGGCCCAGTGCAGAGGGTGGGGACCTATGCTTAGTATGGGATGGGGCACAATGCAGAGGGTGGCATGGGGACCCATGCTTAGTATGGGAAGGGGGCCAGTGCAGAGAGTGGGGTGGGAACTCATACTTAGTATGGGAAGGGGCCCAGTGCAGAGGGTGGGGTAAGAACCATGCTAGGTATGGGATGGGGCCCAGTGCAGAGGGTGGGATGGGGACTCATACTTAGTATGGGAAGGGAGCCAGTGCAGAGGGTGGGGACGCATCCTTATTATGGGAAGGGCCCAGTGCAGAGGGTGGAATGGGGACCCATGCTTAGTATGGGATGGGGTCCAGTGCAGAGGGTTGGATGGAGACCCATTCTTAGTATGGGATGGGGCCCAGTGCAGAGGGTGGGGTGGAGACCCATTCTAAGTACGGAAAGGGGCCCAGTGCAGAGGGTGGAGTGGGGACCCATGCTTAGTATGGGATGGGGCCCAGTGCAGAGGGTGGGAACCCATTCTTAGTTTGGGGAGGGGACCAGTGCACTGGGTTGGGTGGGGACCCATTCTTAATATGAAAAGGTGCCCAGTGCAGAGAATGGGGTGGGGAGCCATGTATAGTATGGGAAGGGGCCCAGTGCAGAGGGTGGGGTGGGGACCTATGCTTAGTATGGGATGGGGCACAATGCAGAGGGTGGCATGGGGACCCATGCTTAGTATGGGAAGGGGCCCAGTGCAGAGAGTGGGGTGGGGACCCATGCTTAGTATGGGATGGGGCCCAGTGCAGAGGGTGGAGTGGGGACCCATCCTTAGTATGGGAAGGGGCCCAGTGCAGAGAGTGGGGTGGGGACCCATGTTTAGTATAGGATGGGGCCCAGTGCAGGGGGTGGGGTGGGGACCCATTCTTAGTTTGGGGAGGGGGCCAGTGCAAAGGGTGGGATGGGGACTCATACTTAGTATGGGATGGGGCCCAGTGCAGAGGATGGGGTGGGGACCCATCCTTAGTATGGGATGGGGTCCAGTACAGAGAGTGAGGTGGGGACCCATGCTTAGTATGGGAAGAGGCCCAGCACAGAGAGTGGGGTGGGGACCCATCCTTAGTATGGGATGGGGTCCGGTACAGAGAGTGGGGTGGGGACCCATCCTTAGTATGGGATGGGGTCCAGTACAGAGAATGGGGTGGGGACCCATGCTCAGTATGGGAAGGGGCCCAGTAAAGAGAGTGGGGTGGGGACCCATCCTTAGTATGGGATGGGGTCCAGTACAGAGTGGGGTGGGGACCCATGCTTAGTATGGGAAGAGACCCAATACAGGGAGTGGGGTGGGGACCCATGCTTAGTATGGGAAAGGGCCCAGTGTAAAGGGTGGGATGGGGGGGAGGGGGTTCTTGCTGAGGATGAGGTGGAGACCTGTGCTGAGAATGGAGGGTGGATTGTGCTAAGAATAAGAAGGGGGCTCCCATGGTGAGGATAGGGAGGGAACCCATAATGAGGATAGGGAGGGAACCCATAAAGAGGATGAGGACGGGATCCATGCTGAGAATAGGCAGGAGACCTGTGCTGAGGATGGGGAAGGAACCCATGTCGGACACATATTTACTGCACATCGATGTTTAGTTTACTGGTACACTCTTCTCTGCTCATCATTCACTACCCATAATGCCCTTTGATTGTAACCACGAAATAGTCAACACCTTCTTAGAGCTTAAACCCTGGGTAATATCAGCTGTGTGTACCATAGTGGCATGTGAACCAGTGCCTAGGGTGGCACGGTTAGTAGGGGCGGCATCAATTATCTACAATTAAAGACTTTAATAACTTTTTTACTTATTCCTGTCCCCCTCCTCTGTCCATCTCTGGACATTGGTGACCATGTCCAACAAGAGGACCTTTTTATCTGGAACCATTCTGAAACTTGCTGACTATTTTTCTGTACTCATCCGGCGGGTGGGCACAATGACACGCACCTCTCCATTACATCCTGCAGGGGGAGCACCAAATGCTGCCAGACTTTCAGTCCCTCCCCATTGGTGAAATGCCAGAGAGTTCTGTATTTTGCCCTGCCAGTTCGATTATCGTGAAGCCGGACCGATATGTCGCCATGCAGGAAGCCGTCCAGAAGAAAAGACATTCCCAGCTGGAACAAAACAGAAGAAACTTACAGTAATATATTCTTCTTTTGAGAAGCTTCCAGTTTACATACAGAGTGTTCCGCTGCTGACCCCTTCACCGGAAAAAGCTAGCCTGACTACCAGGCTGATCCAATGGCTTTCAGTAGTTCTTGAGTCACTGATCTAGAACAAATAGATTCTGAGTCCTATGGTCTTTCTGATGTCTTTGACTGAACAGATAGCCAGGCAACTAGTATTTTCAAAAGGCCAGAGATAATTGGCGACAGCCCTCATATTTATCTCTGCACAGGATCTCTACAAAATGGACACAACCAGAGCTGGAAGTAATATTTGCACTCAGGAGTCACTGTTCTGACTAGTTCACTTGTATATGTAAACATCAGCTTTAGCTACTGGGCTCTATACACAGCAGGCTTTGTTCAACATAAATCCAACATTTATGCGTGGTGATCCTCATATCAACTCACCAAAGGAGGCATCATCCTCATAAAATATCCAGAAAAGCTTAAAGACCATTTCTAGTCTATTAATTTTTTTCTATTCTATTACTTTATTTTCAATTTCTTTTTTTATTCTCTTTGGAAATTGGAAAACCTATTTGAATCGTAAAACTTTTCAAATTCGAATTTGAAAATTATTCCAATTCGAAAAGTATTCAAAATTGATTCAAATTTCGCCTGAATTTTTTTTTTTTTTTTTCGTTATTTCGGATTCATATATTATATAAATTATCATTCAGCCCCAGGAAGCCCAAAAACCCCTTTCCACCAAGTTGGCTCCACAAATCCAGCTCTAGGCAGCTCCACAAATCTGTTCAGCTTCAGCTCTATACAGCTTCAGGTGGATCCCCCAAACCCTTCAGCTCCAAGAGGCTCCAGAAGCCCTTCATCTCAATTTTTTTTTTCGTTATTTCAGATTTGTTTAAATTCTGTACTATTGTAATTTGGAGATTCGGATACATCCAAAATTTCCGAAAAACGAAAATTTGACCAAATTTCGATTCAGAACTAAACGAGCTGCACATGTCTAACACCCTGAGGAAGGAGTCTTAGAACTCTGAAACGCGTTGGAATTTGCAACTTCTGCATGCTGACTTTAACAGAAAGACAGCGTGACCTATGAGCTTTATTGTACCTCACTTTTATTATGTGTAAATTTTTGATACTTTTTTGTAAGTATAAAAACTTTTTCTATGAATGAAACCCAAATTTTTAATATATAAAGATTTACTCGCCGAAAGACGCTCGCATGTCGGAGTCATGTGAGCCAAGGGCGGAGTGCTGACACACCCCTTAGAAGGCGGATCCTTGATGCTCTGGGCTCAAAAGAAATGGGCTGAATGATCATTCAACAGCAGCAAGATGGAGAGGAATTTCTGAGAGGAACAGTGCCAGAGAGGAGGTGAGCATTGCAGCAAAAGGCTTTTTTTTAGTTTTTTTTTTAGTTGTAAGCACTGCTGAGCTGATTTTTTCTTGGAAGTGGAGTTGGGCTTTATGGTAAAAACAGCAATGCAGCAATGAAAAAAAAAAAAAAAATGCGCTCAGTAAAACTGCACTGCAGCTTGCCTTTTAACTTATTTTTTTTTTATTACTATTATATTATATAAGTGCTGAGCCTTTGTAACACGTTTGGACAATAGCCGGAGTCAAAAGTCTTTCTGCTTTTCCCCCATTTGTCAGCTTCATCTATGTTACAATATCTGTCGAAAGCCATATTTCCAAAGACACCATGAAAGCAGCACAAAATTCACTGTCCAAATGGAAAGACCGGAGGCAAATTGAAATGTCCACGTTCCTGCGCGCAGCGGCCCCAGC
Source organism: Aquarana catesbeiana (assembly GCF_042186555.1). Classification (NCBI taxonomy): domain Eukaryota; kingdom Metazoa; phylum Chordata; class Amphibia; order Anura; family Ranidae; genus Aquarana; species Aquarana catesbeiana. Next base: position 686,688,866 of record NC_133327.1, on the reverse strand, counting down.
ACCCCGCTCAATAACTATATTTCTATAGAGCCGCGATAGATGCTGATGCAGGAGGAGAAGTAATCTGATTTTGTTAAACTTGACACCAAAATAGCTTCTGCTTAATAGACAGTTTTTTTTTTTTTTCTGAATCTTCTCCGAGAACAAAAGCTTATTGAGATGGTCTGACAATGCACCTTTTAAAGCAGATAAAATGAAAAGATATTGTCTTTTTTTTGGGGCAGAGACCTTGGGAAAAAAACATCTATTCTGTACATCCTTGGGTCTCTACAGCAGCCTTTCTCAACCTTTGCAACACAGAGGAACCCTTGAAATAACTCTCAGGGAAACCCCAGGCTTGGTGCCCTCTTCGCCATTATTGAGCATAGGGTTAGGAGCAGCTAATAAGAATGGTCACTTTGCTCAAAAACACGACTGTTCTGCTCCCAACCTTTAAAAAAAATGGATTATCTATTGTATGGTGCCCTCACCATGATCAGGGAGGTAGCAAGCCTAAGACACACCAAAGATCTCTGAGAAGCATCTTTACACTGTACCTCCATCTATGTTATAAAGGACCATCTTTCTATCTAGATCAGCCTTTCTCAACCTTTTTAACACAGAGGAACCCTTGAAATAACTTTCCGGTGTCAGAGAAACCCCTGGCGTGGTGCCCTCTTCGCCGTTATTGAGCATAGGGTTAGGAGCACCTAACAAGAATGGTCACTTTGCTCAAAAACAAGACTGTTCTGCTCAAACCTTAAAACAAAAATGTATTATCTGTTGTATGGTGCCCTCACCATGATCAGAGAGGTAGCAAGCCTAAGACACACCAAAGATCTCTGAGATGCATCTTTACACTGTACCTCCATCTATGTTAGAAAGGACCACCTTTCTATCTAGATCAGCCTTTCTCAACCTTTTTAACACAGAGGAATCCTTAAAATAACTTTCCGGTCTCTGTGAAACCCCTGGCGCTTGCCCTCTTTGCCGTTATTGAGCATAGGGTTAGGAGCACCCAACCTTAAAAAATGGATTATCTGTTGTATGGTGCCCTCACCATGATCAGGAAGGTAGCAAGCCTAGGATGCACCAAAGATCTCTGAGATGCATCTTTACACTATACCTCCATCTATGTTAGAAAGGACCATCTTTCTATCTAGATCAGCCTTTCTCAACCTTTTTAACACAGAGGAACCCTTGAAATAACTTTCTGGTCTCAGGGAAACCCCTGGCTTGGTGCCCTCTTCGCCATTATTGAGCATAGGGTTAGGAGCACCTAATAAGAATGGTCACTTTGCTCAAAAACACGATTGTTCTGCTCTCAACCTTAAAAACAAAATGTATTATCTGTTGTATGGTGCTCTCACCATGATCAGAGAGGTAGCAAGTCTAGGACACACCAAAGATCTCTGAGATGCATCTTTACACTGTACCTCCATCTATGTTAGAAAGGACCACCTTTCTATCTAGATCATCCTTTTTCAACCTTTTTAACACAGAGAAACCCTTAAAATAACTTTCCAGTCTCAGGGAAACCCCTGGCTTGGTGCCCTCTTTGCCGTTATTGAGCATAGGGTTAGCAGCACCCAACCTTAAAAAAATGGATTATCTGTTGTATGGTGCCCTCACCATGATCAGAGAGGTAGCAAGCCTAGGACACACCAAAGATCTCTGAGATGCATCTATACGCTGTACCTCCGTCTATGTTAGCCTCCTCAGAGGAGAAACACCTTTCTATCTAGATCAGCCTTTCTCAACCTTTTTAACACAGAGGGACCCTTGAAATACACATTCTGGTCTCAGGGAACCCTCTGCTAAAAGTAACTATATACCTAAGGTTCTTCAAGAAACCCTGCTTTAGAGAATAGTTCACATTGTGCTGTGTTTGTAAGCTCCAATTCTGGACTAGCTGCACCAGTATCTAGAACCTATATTATCATTCAGCCCCAGGAAACTCAAAAAACCCTTTCCATCAAGGTGGCTCCACAAATCCAGCTCTAGGCAGCTTCACAAATCTGATCAGATTCAGCTCTATACAGCTTCAGGTGGATCCCCAAACCCTTCAGCTCCAGGAGGCTCCAGAAGCCCTTCAGCTCTACACAGCTCTAGGTGGATCCTCAAACCCTTGAGCTCCATGAGGCTCCAGGAACCCCTCAACTTCAGGCAGATTTCCAAATCTCAGCTCCAGGTGGTCCGGAAAACCTTTAACTTCAGGTGGTTTCAGAAACCCTATAATCTCAGGTAGCTCTACGAACCATCTCTGTGCTGAGTTCCCAGGTCTGTACACCTACTGGGCCCATTATAAGGAGCTCTCACCAAACCTGTGCTGAGTCCCTGGGCCTATACACCATCCCTGTGCTGAGTGCCCAGGTCTGTACACCTTCTGTGCCCATTATGAGGGTTTCCCACCATCCCTGTTCTGAGTTCCCATGTCTGTACACCTACTGTGCTCATTATGAGGAGCCCCCACCATTCCTGTGCTGAGTTCCCGGGTCTGAACATCTGCTGTGCCCATTATGAGGGGTTTCCACCATCCCTGTGCTGATTTCCTGGGTCTATAAACCTTCTGTGCCCATTATAAGGAGCTTTCACCATCCCTGTGCTGAGTTCCCAGGTTTGCACACCGCTGTGCCTATTATGAGGGCTTTCCACCATCCCTGTGCGGAATTACTGGGTCTGTACACCTGTGGTGTCCATTATGAGGGGTTTCCACCATCCCTGTGCTGTTTCTGGGTCTGTACACCCGCTGTGCCTATTATGAGGTGTTTCCACCACCCCTGTGTTGAGTTCCAGGTCTGTACACCTACTGTGCCTATTATGAGGGGTTCCCACCATCCCTGTGCTGAGTACCTGGGTCTGTACGCCTGCTGTGCCCATTATGAGGGGTTTCAACCGTCCCTGTGCTGAGCTTCTGGGTCTATACATCTTCTGAGCCCATTATGAGGTGTTCCGAGCATCCCTGTGCTGAGTTCCCGGGTCTGTACACCTGCTGTTCCCATTATGAGGAGCTCCCACCATCCCTGTGCTGAGTTCCCGGGTCTGCACACCTGCTATGCCCATTATAAGGAGCTCCCACACTCCCTGTTGCATTTTAAATGCATCATATATCATGGAGAAAAAGGCAGGACTGCCCTAAATTGGGGACAGCAAAAACTCCAAGGAGGACAGGAACAGTCAAGAATGATGGCAGGGAGCTTTCGGTGTTGGGAGCATCCAATACATGTGCCTGTATTGCTCAGACTATTGAAAATATAAGTGACCAGGGAGTGGAGGTCAAGGACAGTCCTGTGCTGTTTGGCAGGGGTGCAAAGATCACAGGACTGGCTGAACAGAACACTTGTAGCATTAGCTTTGTCAGGTAAGATGACATTTAGCTGCTCACCTGGAGTTTAGCTTATAATAATAAACAACAACAAAAAAAAAAATGGATCCCAACAAGGACGGCTACAACAACATAAACAGTAATAACGCCATAAAATTACGTTAACACAACAGGCCAGCAGTTGGCGAGGATAATGCAATAAAGTCACACATTGATACATTACTTTAATTTATAGTAATCTGTTAATGACAATTTGGACACCGCATATGCTACTCTGCAAGACTTCCGCCATAAATAAAGTCATTTTTGTTCCCTCCATTATTTTTTTACGGGGCGATTAAGATCGGTGAAACCGCCGTAACCTCATTAATTTAGCCGCGTGAGAAGATTTAGCACGCTGGAAAAGCATATCAATTTGATAAAAAGTTCAATTAAAAAAATGGCGACTTGGGCGTTGGTTGGGTTGTTTGTATTCGGCTAATGGACCGTCCTGTGGTTTCACCATCAGCAAATATTACAGCTGTGATTACAAAACCGGGAAGATGGATGGGACGGCAGGAAGACCCTCCCCCCCCCCCCCTTCCCCTGGATGGGCCCGGCCATTACTCAAAGACCTCTCCATTATAAACCGGGAAGATGCCGAATACTATTAATTGCTGGAGCAAAAAAAAAAAAAAACGGCTTATCTGGTTAAATAGACAAGATGTTTACAGCCTGTCTGGAGGATGGGGTGGTGAGGATATTCATCTTCTTCTAACTCTACGAAACAGATAATTCATTAAAATAGCTGTCACCCGCGAGATCTCCTAATTGACCGTTTGGAGATGGAGTGACAGCTTGGCCATGTGATGGTTCCATTCCGGGAAGTAATTGTAGCAGCTGACAACAAACACTCGACGACTAAAAAAAGAACACAACGATGGTGCAGTTGGAGGGAACTCTTAGGTTTATATTTTTTCTTTTCTTTCCTAATAAGGTTTTTTTTTTTCTTTTGCACAACTTTTCTACGAAAATCCATAAAATATATCGTTAACCAATTAAATACCGGCTTTCACCCCCTTCCCGCCAATGCCAGATTTTCAGCTTTCAGCGCTGTCACACTTTGAATAACAATTGCGCGGTCATGTATCATTGTGTCAGGGCTGGGCTCAGCCCTTCCTTCTCTGAGCTGGCCGCTCAGCTGTCGGCTACTTGCCAGCTCCTTTCTCTCCACAGTTACTCAGCTGTTGATGATATCCTGCTCGTCAGTCCTGCCTACTTAAGCCGTACAGTCCAGAGGAGCTCTGCCTTCGCCTTGGTCAACATCACAGAGACTATCTCCTACATTCCTGTTCAAGACTGGCTTTTTTGACATCCCTTCTGGCTCCAGATCCTGCTTGCCGTTCCACTACATTGATCCCTGACTTCTGGCTTGGCTGACTATCTGTTCTGGTTACTGAACTTTGGCCATGTTTTCACTACGTTTGTTCTTTTTACTTTTATTATTAAACAAGTGTGATTTAACTGTACTTCTGTCTCGGCCTGATTTCATGGTTTCTGACACATTGTACCCATATGACATTTTTATAATTTTTTTCCCACAGATAGAGCTTTCTTTTGGTGGTATTTACTCATGGCTGGGTTTTAAATTTTTTGCTAAAAAAAAAAAAAAAAAACGAAAAAAAGACTGAAAATTTTGAAAAAAAAAAGTGTTTCTTCGTTTCTGTCAGAAAATTAGGTAAATAAGTAATTTTTCTCCTTCACTGATGTGCACTGATGAGGTGGCACTGAAGGGCACTGATGAGGAGGCACTATTATGTGGCACTTATGGGTACTGATTGGCACTGATAGGCGGCACTAATATGCAGCACTGATAGGCGGCACTGATATGCATCACTGATAGGCAGCACTTATGGGCAATGATAGGCAGCACGGATAGGCGGCATGGATTGGTGGCACTGATGAGCAAGCACTGATGGGCACAGATTGGCATCACATCTCCCCTGTGTGGAAATGCCTTGTCAATGTGAAGCGATGAGAGCCGATCAGCGGCATTTCCTTTTTTACATGTGATCAGCTGTGATTGGACACAGCTGATCACATGGGAAAATAGCTGCATCATTGGCTTTTTACTGAGATCGGGGTCGTGCCATGTTCCATGCAAGCGTTGATAAGACTGGGGCGATGTCATAGGACGTCGTCCCAGAGCAACAGAGCATCCCGCACACCGTAATTTGTCTATACGGCGGGAGGGAGGTAGTTAAACATATTCATTAGAGACCAGTGCCATCACTGAGAATGCACCCTATCCTTTCACTAGAGAGCGATGACATCACTGAGAATGCAGCCTATTAATTCACTAGAGAGCAGTGACATCACTGAGAATGCAGCCTATCCCTTCACTAGAGAGCGATGACACCACTGAGAATGCAGCCTATCCCTTCACTAGAGAGCAGTGACATCACTGAGAATGCAGCCTATCCCTTCACTAGAGAGCGATGACATCACTGAGAATGCAGCCTATCCATTCACTAGAGAGCGGTGACATCACTGAGAATGCAGCCTATCCATTCACTAGAGAGCGGTGACATCACTGAGAATGCAGCCTATCCCTTCACTAGAGAGCGATGACCCCACTGAGAATGCAGCCTATCCATTCACTAGAGAGCGGTGACATCACTGAGAACGCAGCCTATCCCTTCACTAGAGACCGGTGACATCACTGAGAATGCAGACTATCCAATCACTAGAGAGCGGTGACATCACTGAGAATGAAGCCTATCCAATCACTAGAGAGCGATGACATCACTGAGAATGCAGCCTATCCAATCACTAGAGAGCGGTGACATCACTGAGAATGAAGCCTATCCAATCACTAGAGAGCGATGACATCACTGAGAATGCAGCCTATCCAATCACTAGAGAGCGGTGACATCACTGAGAATGCAGCCTATTCATTCACTAGAGAGCAGTGACATCACTGAGAATGCAGCCTATCCATTCACTAGAGACCGGTGACATCACTGAGTATGTGGCCTATCCATTCACTAGAGAGCAGTGACATCACTGAGAATGTAGCCTATCCCTTCACTAGAGAGCGGTAACAGATAATGCCAAGTTTCAGAAAGCCCGTTTGAATTGCAGAGAGCAATGTCTATCATAAAACGTAGAGAACTAAGAAGTCGTTGCCTGGAAGCTCCTCTAAATGATTTAGAACCTAGATTCATGGCGGGGATACACCTTGTAATACTTCACAGTGGCAAAGGCTCATGGAAAACTTTCTCACTCCTGAAATCTGGTGCTTCAAAGTCACCATCCATCAGGTGGATGGTGGAACACCCAATGGGTGATGTTCATCCAATCTGGATTAATGGCCGGGTTTGTTCCACACCGGCTCTTGTGTATTAATAGCCTCCTTGGCCTTACTTCAGTCACCCTTTCTTGTGGTCAGTTGGGTCATCATGCACAGTTCCAGCCTCGGAGTTGGTAGAGTTTATGTTACCATGGTAGTAATAAAGCCCAAGCTGAAAATGTGCTCACATCAAGTGCCTGCATTTTATTAAAACCATCAGAGTTTTCTACGCGTTTCCAGGTGGACCTTCACCTTCTCCTCCTCATGGATCGCAGGACCGTCTCGGGTTTATGTTGATTTCTCATGAGCTTTAACTAGCTTGTCCAAATCGATGACAGCTCCTCTTGGAAGGGCAACCCTGATCTGACCTCCTGTCACTCAGCTGTACCAACTCATTTAATCACAGGGTGGCCCCATTGTTAATTACTGGTGGTGGTAGAGCTAGCGGGTCAAGAGCCAGTGACTTGATTTGCTGCACTTCCTCATTTGTCAGTCTGTTAGCAGCAAAATTCCATACAATTACGGGGAGGAGGATGACATGCACATTAGGGATAATTAAGGCTCTGCTTAAGCTCAGCAATTACAGGGCAGCTTCTGACTGAGAGGCGATAGCCTTGGGCTGGTTTACCCTTCGAATGCCACATTCTGATCTGGTGCGTCCACCCTGACCGCGGGGTTAATCGGGCGTCTCGGTGACTAGCTGACAGAACGTAATCTCATTTCTCCAGAGGGCTCCAGCTCAATGCCCCATTGTGGGCCGCTATCAGCCGGAGAGTGAAAAAAAGATGTTCTCAACCATAAATTTTCATATTTTACAAAACATGTCTGGGCTAAAAAAAAAAAAAAAAAAAAAAAAGAATTGGTTATAGCAGAGGAAGATGTTAAACCCAACCTAATCTTAAATGGGGAATAATACATTTTAATAATCAGTACCGGATTATCCTTATCTGCCTGGTGCCCCATTCACTATTTTTGAGCATATGGTTAGGAGCCCCTAGTAAGAATGGTCACATTGCTCACAAACATGACTGTTGTAAGCAATCATAATGTGGTGTAAAAAAAAATCCCGATTACCTTCCAGTAGTAGTAGTCACTGTATATATATAAAAAATAAATAAAAGAAATATTTAAAAAGAAAAAAATATAAAAAAAACATTAAAAGAAAAGAAAAAAATATTTAAAAAAAAAAACATTAAAAGAAATATTTAAAAAGAAAAAAATATAAAAAAAAAAAAAAAACATTAAAAGAAATATTTAAAAAGAAAAAAATATTAAAAAAAAACATTAAAAGAAATATTTAAAAAGAAAAAAAATGTATAAAAAAATATTTACATTTTTTTTAAAATACTGTCATCAGTTAGTGTCCCTGATCACCTCCACACCAGTTGTATAGTGTTGCTGTACTACACAGTACTACACTGGTGACAGTACGTAACAAAATATATAATTAAAAAAAAAAGAAAAATCATGAAAACATTTTTTTTTTTCTTTATTTTCCAAAAACATTGTGGCAAAAAAATTAAAATTACAAAAAAAAAAAAAACAACTTACCATGCCTCTTACTAAATACCTTGGACTGTCTACTTTCCAAAAAGGGGTCATTTGGGGTTTTTTTTGTGCTGTTCTGGTGTTTGAGCCTCAAAAAATGAGATCGGCCGTCAGGATTGGTACATTTTCAGATACAGTAAAACCTTGGACTGTGAGCATAATTCGTCTCAGAAATATGCTTGTAATCCAAAGCACTCTTATCTCAAAGCGAATTTCCCCATAAGAAATAATGGAAACTCAGATGATTCGTTCCACAACCATTTATTCATAGGTCCTTCAGTTCATAGTCCATATAAAAAGATTATGGTTACACAACCAATCACATCGCTATAAAATGTCCATCTACAAATGGAAGCCTCCACAGGGGGATTAGAAACAAAATCCAGCAGGAGCTCCAGAATGTAAAAGAGAAGAGAGGCGCCTCCTAAGTGTAGCAATATGGTTACATTTAATGAAGGTAAAAACATTTAGCAACTCACATGGATAATGATTAAAAGAGGCACATCTAAGTATGCAGCATCCGGGGGAAAACTGTCCACATAGACCGTCCTCCGCACCGCCGGCTCTCACCGCTGTCAGTCTGTAATCGTGACCGGGAAGACCACCCTGCAGTAGAGTGATCTGAAAGCAAGGCTTGAATCGCTCGTGGAAGGAATGAGGTCGATGGCGGTGCGGAGGACGGTCTATGTGGACAGCTTTTCCCCGGATGCCTCCATACTTAGATGTGCCTCTTTTAATCATCAACCATGGGAGTTGCTAAATGTTGTATCTTCATTAAATGTAACCATATTGCTACACTTAGGAGGCGCCTCTCTTCTCTTTTATACTCAGTTGTAACGTGACACTACTTGTATATAAAGAGTAGCTTGTTCATCAAGTCAAAATTCATTAAATAAATTTGCTTGTCTTGCTAAACGCTCTCAAACCAAGGTTTTACTGTATATCCCGCAGTTTGTGGACTCTTTAATAACTTTCCTACAGACTAAATAATATACACTGATTTGAGTTTTTTTTTTTTTTTTTTTACCAAAGAAATGGAGCAGAATACATTTTGATCTAAATTTATGAAGAAAGATTATTTATTTACAAAATGTTATAACAGAAACAAAAACATAAAAAAAAATTTTTTTTTTGTTCTTTTTTTTATTTCGCAAAAAAAAAAAAAAGGTGATTAAACACCACCAAAAGAAAGCTTTATCTGTGTGAACAAAATGATAAAAACTTCATCTTGGTACAGTGTGGCATGACCGTGCAATTGTCAAAGTGCGATAGCGCTGAAAGCTGAAAATTGGCCTGGGCAAGAAGGGGGGTAAAGTGTTCGGTATTGAAATGGTTAAACCTGTTTTTGGTGAAATGCCTTTTTTTGTCTTTTATTTCACATACTGAGAATATGAACGAGTTCCTGTGCTGCTGTACATCGGGAGGGGCTGAACTTTCTTTTCTGTCCAAGGACTACTGTGACAGGTCCTCTTTATTTCAGGTTATTTAATCCTGAATTCTGCCAACACGGCGCAATGCATTTGTATCTGTAGGGCAGTGAAGTGGCGGGCATACGCTTTTCTTAATTAAAACGTTAATTACACTCAGCAGTACCCGTATGGTTCATCAAGGACTTGAAAATGTAATCATGTCAAGGCAATAAAGAGAAGTCAATATGCAGAGATTGAGTAAAATGCTGCAATGCATGATATAACAAGGAGCCCCCCTGAAGTCAGATTGGCGGTAGGGGGCTTCTGATTGGTTGGCACAGTTTGTAGCATTCCGCCCTGCACCCTTACTTTATACTGCATTACTGAACAAAACCGGAAGAGTTTCTGGTGCCACCATGGAACTTTGAGAACGTGAACTTCCCTGCGTATTCACCTCTACGACCTATTCCTAGCACCTAGAAAACACATGGTCCACCATAGGTCCACCATTGTTGGCAGTGACTTGAGCCAGAGTCTCTGCATAGGATATGGTCCACTATTGTTGGCAGTGTCTTGAGTCAGAGTCTCTGCATAGGTTATGGTCCCCAATAGGTCCACCATTGTTGGCAGTGTCTTGAGTCAAATTCTCTGCATAGGATATGGTCTACCATTGTTGGCAATGTCTTGAGTCAGAGTCTCTGCATAGGATATGGTCCACCATTGTTGGCAGTGTCTTGAATCAAAGTCTCTGCATAGGTTATGGTCCACCATAGTTGGCAGTGTCTTGAGTCAGAGTCTATGCATAGGTTATGGTCCACCATTGGTGACAGTGTCTTGAGTCAGAGTCTCTGCATAGGTTATGGTGCACTATTGTTGGCAGTGTCTTGAGTCAGAGTCTCTGCATAGGTTATGGTCCACCATAGTTGGCAGTGTCTTGAGTCAGAGTCTATGCATAGGTTATGGTCCACCATTGTTGGCAGTGTCTTGAGTCAGAGTCTACGCATAGGTTATGGTCCACCATTGTTGGCAGTGTCTTGAGTCAGAGTATCTGCATAAGTTATGGTCCACCATTGTTGGCAGTGTCTTGAGTCAGAGTATCTGCATAGGTTATGGTCCACCATAGTTGGCAGTGTCTTGAGTCAGAGTCTATGCATAGCTTATGGTCCACCATTGTTGGCAGTGTCTTGAGTCAGAGTATCTGCATAAGTTATGGTCCACCATTGTTGGCAGTGTCTTGAGTCAGAGTCTATGCATAGGTTATGGTCCACCATTGGTGACAGTGTCTTGAGTCAGAGTCTCTGCATAGGCTACTCTCATAGACCATGACCCTATCACGGTCAGGGGTCAGGCTCAAAGAACAGCAGCTATAGCAGTAGAGAGGCTCCCACCGACCAGCTGGATAGGTATACAAGCAGGTCACCCTGGCAGATGACATGGGCTCACTCGAGGTGCAGGGTCTAAGTACTAACTGGTATTCACCAGAGATCCTGATGGTAAAGATGGTTTTTGCTGTGTGTTAGTACCAAGGCCACGGTCCTCAGGATCACCCCACCAGGAGGTGAGCAAGCCGGGGTCCAGTAGCAGATATAACAGGTTGGGGTGAAACAGAAGCATAGGCAGTAAAGAAGCTAAAGGTGGATAACAAGTGGTGCAGGTTGGGATCAAGTGGAAGAGTAGTTGAGGAACAAGCCAAAGGCCGGTAACGAGTGATAGCGAAGATACGGACAGTAGCAGGAGAGACAAGAGTGAGATATTGCCTTGAGAGAGCACAATAATCTGGCAAACAGAAAGTGCAGAGACATGGCTTTCTATCAGGAAGTTCATGGGAGGAGCAAAGGGTTTAAGGTTCACCAGAAATGAGGAGCAAGACAAGATTGTCCAAGCAATTGTCCAGGAAGTTGTCCATCATCTCAGGTTGCTCAGAAGGAGGTCATAGGTTCAGATCCAGGCTTTGACACACCCTAACATTGCAGAATCTGGCCAAAGCTGGGGCCCACTGAGATTATCTTACCACCACCCAATGGAGGACTTCATGGCTAGCTCTTCCTATGCATCGCCCCACCCCCCCAGCCAGGAAGAGAACGCCCAGACTGTACAACAGAATGGAGATCACCCTACAAAAGGGACACCATCCATGATCCAGCTCCCCCCCCCTCCGCCTGGTCAGCCCAATTTTCCTTCCATTCTATTATGCACCCCCTACACTGACCTGTGCTGTGATTGGACAATCATTTCAGCTAAAACCGGCCAATTGGCTGTGTCCAATCACACACAGAACTCTGTGTACTAAAGAACAGCGATCTGGCTGTTTCTTCTCCCTAAGGCTTCATGTACACGGGGACGTGGTTTACCCTCTCCTGAACGATTTAACTTGACAGATAGCAACCCACGTTTAAAACGTCAGTTTTGCTGCGTTTACATGCCGCGTTTAGCAGCGATTTTCAGCATTTTGCTGCGTTTGCGTTTAGAAGTTTTTTTTTTTTTTTAACCACTTCAATACCGGGCACTTAGACACCTTCCCGCCCAGACCAATTTTCAGCTTTCAGCGCTGTCGCAATTTGAATGACAATTGCGCGGTCATGCTACACTGTACCCAAACACATTTTTTATCATTTTGTTCCCACAAATAGAGCTTTCTTTTGGTGATATTTGATGACCTCTGCGGTTTTTATTTTTTGCGCAACAAATAAAAAAAGACCGAAATTTAAAAAAAAAAAAACAAGTTTTTTTTTGTTTCTGTTAAAATTATTTGTAAATAAGTAAGTTTTCTTCTTCAATGACGGGCACTGATACGGCGGCACTGATGGGCACTGATGAGGTGGCACTGATGAGGTGGCACTGATGGGCACTGATGATGGGCACTGATAGGTGGGACTGATGGGCACTGATAGGTGGCACTGGTATGTGGCACTGATAGGTGGGACTGATGGGCACTGATAGGTGGCACTGGTATGTGGCACTGATAGGTGGCACTCATATGTGGCACCGATGGGCACTCATAAGCGGCAGTAATGGGCACTCATAGGTGGCATTGATTGGTACATATGGGTGGCACTGATAGGTGGGTACTAATGGGCACTGATGGGCACAGATGGGACTGATGGGCAATGACAGGTGGCACTGATGACACTGATTGGTGGCACTGATAAACTGTATTGGTGGCATTGCTGGGCATAACTAAAACATAATGGTGCCAATCAGTGCCCATTTGTGGGCACTGATTGGCACAGATTGGGCACATTGGGCACATGTGGATGGCCATGGGGTACATACCTGGCCATCCACATGTTGCCCCTTTCCCTGGTGGTCCTAGTGGCGATCCCTGGTGGTCCAGTGAGGTGATCTGAGGGGGTGCTGTGCTGATAAACAATCAGCGCAGACCCCCCATCAGGAGAACCGCTGATTGGCTCTCCTCTACTCGCGTCTGTCAGACGCGAGTGAGGAAAAGCCGATCAACGGCTCTTCCCATTGACAGCGTGATCAGCTGTGATTGAACACGGCTGATCACGTGGTAAAGAGCCTCCGCCGGAGGCTCTTTACCAAGATCGGTGGCACACCGCTCCACCGATCGCCACGATGCGTGCCCCCACAGGCGCGCGGCGGCATGTTATCCTGCTGGACGTCATATGACGCCCAGTCAGGATAACGGAACTACTTCCCGGACGTCAATCCGCTATAGGGCGGGAAGTGGTTAAATAACCAGAAATTAAAACCACCTGTAAACGAAACGCGGCTAAACGTGAGTTACCGCATTTAGAAGCGTTTGACGCTTGAAATGCCTCTAAACTCAGCTTCTGAACCCATTTTTTTGCGTTCCAAAAAAAGCCTATAAACGCAACTGCCTAGAAACGACTATAAACGATCCCGTGTACATGTACTGATAAGATAACATGGAGGAGAGTTCAGGAGCAGCTGAAAAAAAAGCCCAACTGCTCCTAAACGTCTGTTTACCAGCAGCAGTGTACATGAGGCCTGAAAATCCCCTTGATTGCCCCTAGATGCTAACCCCTTCCCAGCCAGTGTCATTAGTACAGTGACAGTGCATATTTTTAGCACTGATCACTGTACAGTGGAACCTCGGATTACGAGCATAATCCATTCCAGTAGTATGCTCGTAATCCAATGTACTCGCATATCAAAGCGAGTTTTCCCATTGAAGTCAATGGAAACGAAAATAATTTGTTCCGCATTGACTTCAATGGGATGCAATACCGCATGCGGCCAGAGGTGGGGGGGGGGCGCCGGAGAGCCTCGGAAACGGCCGAAAGGGCCGAGGACACTTCAGCTGACCTCAGCAAACCTCGGAAAGACTTCCTACCCAAGATTTGCCGAGGTCAGCCGTGCTGTCCTCGGGCCTTTCCGTGAAATTCCGAACCCCCCACCTCAGGCCAAAAGCGGTACTGCACAACGCTTTGGCCTGAATTGTGCTCGTTTTGCGAGGCAACACTCGCAAACCCAGTTACGATTTTTAAAAACACAGTGCTCGTATTGTGAAACACTCGTTAACCTCGTTACTAGCAATGCGAGGTTCCACTGTATTAGTGTCAAAAAATGACAAAAGTGTCAGTTAGTGTCAGATTGTCCGCCACAATATCACAGTCAAAATATATATAAATAATAATCAAAATTCCAGTATCTATCCCATAGTTTGTAGGCACTATAACTTTTGTGCAAACCAATCAATATACACTTATTGGGATTTTTTTTTTTTTACCAAATAATAATATTTAGCAAAATACATATTGACCTAAATTGATGAAGAAATTTGCTTTTTTTTGTTTCAATTTTTTTTTATGGGATGTGTTTTATAGCAGAAAGTAAAAAATATTGTTTTATTTTCAAAATTGTCTTTTATAGAGCAAAAAAAAAAAAAAAAAAAAGAACAAAAAAAAAAAAAACCGCGGAGGTGATCAAATACCACCAAAAGAAAGCTCTATTTGTGGGGGGGGGGGGAAAGATCATCAATTTTATAAATTTATTTGGGTGGATTGTTGCATGACCGCGCAATTGTCATTTTTAGCACCGATTACTGTAATAGTGTCACTGTTTCCTGTCAGATTGTCCGCCGCAATATCACAGTCCTGCTATAAGTCGCTGATCACCACCATTACTAGTATATAAAAGAAAAAAAAACAATCAAAATTATAGCATATATCCCATAGTTTGTAGGAGATATAACTTTTGCACAAACCAATCAATATACACTTATTGGGATTTTTTTTTGCCAAATAATAATATCTAGCAAAATACATATTGACCTAAATTGATGAAGAAATTCGATTTTTTTTTTTTACATTTTTTTTATTGAATGTGTTCTATAGCAGAAAGTAAAAAAAAAAAAAAATAGTTTTATTTTCAAAATTGTCTTTTATAGCGCAAAAATAAATAAATAAACGCTATAACTTTTGCACAAACCAATCAATATACACTTATTGGGATATTTTTTTTTACCAAAAATATCTAGCAAAATACAAATTGGCCTAAATTGATGAAGAAATTGTTTGTTTGTTTTTATTGGATAGGTTTTATAGCAGAAAGTAAAAAAAAATATTGTTTTATTTTCAAAACTGTCTTTTTGTTGATGGCACAAAAAAAACAAAAAACAAAACAAAAAAAAAAAAAAAACCCAGGAGGTGATCAAATACCACCAAAAGTTCTATTTCTGGGTAAAAAAAAAAAAAAAGGATATCAATTTTATACATTTATTTGGGTGAATTGTTGCACGACTGCACAATTGTCAGTTAAAGTAATGGAGTGCCGTATCACAAAAAATGGCCTGGTCATAAAGTGGGGTAAATCTTCCGGAGGTCAAGTGGTTCCGATTCCGCCCGCAATTCAGATTGCTCAGGTGTGAAAAGAGCCTAAATCTCCCCCTAATATATATATTTATTTTATATATATATATATATATATATATATATATATATATATATATATATATATATATATATATATATATATATATATATATATATATATATATATATACACATACACACACACACATACATATATATTATATTTATATTTTTTTTTAAAGCAGAGGCCGTAGAGAATAAAATGGTGGGTGTTGCCATTTTTTTTTTTTATGCCATACAATATTTGCGCGGCGGTTTTTCGAACCAATATATATTTTTTTTTTTTTTTTAAGCAGAGGCCCTAGAGAACAAAATGGTGAGTGTTCCAATTTTTTAATGTCACACAATATTTGCGCAGCGGTTTTTCAAACCAATATATATATATATTTTTTTAAGCAGGGGCCCTAGAGAATAAAATGGTGGGTGTTGCCATTTTTTTTTTATGTCGCACAGTCCTCAACCACAAAAGCCATGTTCGCACGTTGAATATCTTGGGAACCCCCAGTAGACATCTTAAGACGTTCTCAGCTCCGCCCACCTACCGCCCCGCCATTGCTGACAACCTCAGCACCTCACACTGGCAATCACAAGCCAATAAAAATTTTCCACCATACAGAGAAAACGAGGAGAATTCCGGAAAATGTGTTTTTTTTTTTTCGCACATCGGCTAATATTTACATTACACAACCCCGAAGGGAACGGTAGAAATATTGTGTCCGTGGCGTCGGTTTAATTACCGCTACACAAAAAGCTGATGAATGGAGGAGCGCAGCGCCGCCGAGCGTTTCTCGGGAACGTATTTCAGAGCTCTTCAATGGAACAAAGAGGCCCCTGTGGGGGAGATTTAATTATTAAAGAGCTTTTTTTTTTTATATGTAAAAATCTTGTTTCTGCGGTTTTCTATACCGCCGGTTGTACTTTATATATTATTCATGGCGGCCGCGGCGGATACCTGCCGTTTATTTCTAGAACAAATTAGAGCTGAATGCGTGTTGCCAATTTTATTTAAAGCCGGCAAGTAGAGACATAAAAAAAAAAAGGGGGTGAGATGTGTTAAAGGGTGAAAATAAAAGGAGCGCAGTAGAAAGTCGGTGTAAGTAATAGTAATATATCAATCATTAGATGTGGCGGCTGCATTCCTTTTCTTTTTCGTCCCCCCCCCTCTGTTTTCACCTGGTGATCTGGCCAGTAACACCCCTCCTACTGTATATTCCTATATTAGAGCGCCCCCCCCACACTCTGGATGAAGGAGCACAGCAGAATTGTCAGTCGGGGGGGAGGGGGATATTAACGGTACTGGCAGATTTAGATACACTAACAAATTGAAGCCAAACTCCAGCTCACAGTTTATAGCAAACTGTTTTTTTTTTTCCTTTTGGGATAAAGGCTTTACATAATAAATAAAAGCGGATCATTGTAAGCACCCCTGTTAGTGTTGAATGGTTTGTCTCATCTGTGTAAACTGGTATGTTCTGCTGGAGAGCTTGTAAAAAAAAAAAAAAAAAAAAAAAAAAAAAAAACACACAATAGACTTGCTGGCTGGATCACCAGATGAAAATAGAAGAAAGGAAGTTTAAAAAAAGAAAACAAATGCAGCCGTCACATGTAAGAATTGGTAATCTGCAATATAATAAATGTTTGTTTTTTGGGTTTATTACCACTCTAATGAGTAGAGGGGCGGGGTCTGCATGTAGTCACATGACCTCTCTTCCTTAGAAGAGTGTTGGATCGGTCTTTGTTGGGTGTTCCGAACGTTTAATTTCTACCCTGGTGTCACTTACCTCGCAGGTGGCGTTCTTCAGGGGGGATGGGTAGAGCACGTTGGTCATTACAGAACTCTGCAACATCGGAGAGTCTCTGGTGTTCAGGAGGAGCACAGAATCTGCATGACCGAGAGAGAAGAGGAGAAAAGAGAGAAGAGAAAAGAGAGAAGAGGAGAAAAGAGAGAAGAGGAGAAAAGAGAGAAGAGGAGAAAAGAGAGAAGAGGAGAAAAGAGAGAAGAGGAGAAAAGAGAGAAGAGGAGAAAAGAGAGAAGAGGAGAAAAGAGAGAAAAGGAGAAAAGAGAGAAAAGGAGAAAAGAGAGAAAAGGAGAAAAGAGAGAAAAGGAGAAAAGAGAGAAGAGGAGAAAAAAAAGAGAGAAAAGGAGAAAAAAAGAGAGAAAAGGAGAGGGGGAGAGAAGAGAGAGGGGGAGAGAAGAGAGAGGGAGAGAGAAGAGGAGAAAAGAGAGAAGAGGAGAAAAGAAAAGAGAACAGAGAGGAGGTGAAAAGAGGAAAGAAGAGAAAAGAGAGAAGATGATAAAAAAGAGAAGAGGAGAGAAGAGAGGAGGGGAGAGGAAAAAAAGAGAAAAAAGAGGGGAAAAGAGGTGAGAAGAGAAAAAAGAGTAGAGAAGAAGGGAGAACAGAGAAGATGAGAGATGCAAAAAGATGAGAAAAGAGAGAGAAGAAGAGAAGAAAAAAAAAAAGAGGATAGAAGAGAGAAGAGGAGAAAAGAGAGATGCCGAGAAAAGGGATGAGAGAATAGAGAAGAGGAAAGAAGAGAGGAGGGAAGAGAAAAGAGAGAAGAGGAGGGATAAAGGGAGAGCGGAGAAGAGGAGAAAGGGAGAAAAGAAAAAAGAACAGAGATGAGGTAAAAAGAGAAGAGAGAAGATGATAGAAAAGAGAAGAGGAAAGAATAGAGGAGGGGAGAAAAGACAGAAGAGGAGAGATAAAGGGAGAACAGAGAAAAGGAGAAAAGAAAATAGAACAGAGGAGAGGTGGAAAGAGGAGAGAAAGGAAAAGAGAGAAGATGATAGAAAAGAGAAGAGGAAAGAAGAGAGGAGAAAAGAGAGGATGGGAGAGGAGAACAGGAGAAAGGGGAGGCGACAAGAGAAAAGAGGAGAGAAAAAGGGAGAATAGAGAAGATGAGAGAAGCAAGACGGGGAGAAAAGAGAGAAGAAGAGAAGAGAGGAAAAAAAGGATAGAAGAGAGAAGAAGAGAGAAGAGGAGAAAAGAGATGAGAGAATAGAGAAGAGGAAAGAAGAGAGAAGAGGAGAGACGAAAGAAGAACAGACAAGAGGAGAAGAGAACAGAGAGGAGAGGAAAAGAGGAGAGAAGATAATATAAAAGAGAAGAGGAGAATACAGAGAAGAAGAAAGGAGAGAAGAGGGGAGAGGAGAAGAGAAAAGAGAGGAGAGAAGAGAGAAGAAAAAAAAAGAGGTCATAAGAAGGGAGAATGGAGAAGATGAGAGAAGCGAAAAGACGAGAAAAGAGAGGAAAAAGAAGAGAAGAGAAAAGGAGAAAAGACAAGAGGAAAGTGGAGAGAAGAGGAGAGATGATAAAAGAGAGAAGGAGAGAAAAGAGAGAAGGGGAGAGATGAAGGTAGAACAGAGAAGAGGTGAAAAGAGAAGAGAACAGAGAGGAGATGAAAAGAGAAAAGAAGAGAGAAAGAAAAGAGAGAAGATGAGATTAGAGAGAAGAAGAGAGGATAAAAGAAGAGAGAAGAGAGAACAGAGAAAATGGGAGAAGCGAGAAGAGGAGAAAAGGAGAAAGAGATGAGAAGAGTACAGAGAAGAGGAGAAAAGAGAGGAGAGAAAAGGAGAGAGAAGAGAGATAATGTGATCTGATTATTTTGGTGACACAATTTCATCAGATGATTTCTACGATTCAGCAAAATAGTAAAATGAAGAAAGAGACCATATTATTATTATTATTATTATTATTATATAAAAAAAACATAAAACAAAAAATAAACTAGCCTGTAAAATAAGATGAATATTACATGGATGGCATCCAGGAGGCTCGGACTTCCGATCGTCCATTTCTCACAGAAGTATCATCATCATCTGTCACTTCCCAGTGTGTCGGATGCCGGCGTCCCCCACTGGGCACTACGGCTCCATCTGCTGGTCACTACATCCCTGCAGAGCTGTAGTGTAATATACTAACGGCTATCAGGGATTTAGTTCCATAGTTTGTCTGGTTGACACAAGTCTATCTAGTGCAACCAAAAGAGAAAATAAATAATAGAATAAACCTCTGTATACAGAACACTAGACACAGTTGATCCAGAGGAAGGCAACAAAAAGCTGATGCTGGGCTTGCTAATTAGAAAGCCTAGCCTACCATGATTTTAAAAGACATTGGGGTTCCCATAGTAGAATATGGGAAGGCTGCAACCAAGACTGCCGATAGCGAATACCACTGGGCCTCCTGTAGGGGGCCCGGGCACACAGGGGGGCCTGGACAGCAAGGAGATCAGTGGCGGGATCATGGGCGGATCCAGAGTCTTGTCTCAGGAGGGGCACTGCCAGAAAATCAGTTTTTTTTCTGGGCAATTTATCGGGGAAACGGCTGGTGTTGGCGCTTCAATCATCCCAGCACAATGGTTGTTACAGCGTTAGGATGATTGAAGCGCATTATTTCTATTATTACATTGTAATATAAAATGAAATAGTTCAACTCACCATAATGCAGAATCAGTGGGAGCCCTGAGTGTGTCACTTGCCACGTCACTTGCCCCACGTTGCGGATTGTCACTTGCCTGCCACCAGATGCAGATTGTCACTTGCCACATCACCTGCCACACCTTGTGGATTGTCACTTGCCTGCCACCAGATGCAGATTGTTACTTGCCACATCGCCTGCCACACCTTGCGGATTGCCTCGTCACCTGCCACACCTTGTGAATTGTCACTTGCCACGTCACCTGCCACACCTTGCGGATTGCCACGTCACCTGCCACACCTTGTGAATTGTCACTTGCCACGTCACCTGCCACACCTTGCGGATTGCCACTTGCCACGTCACCTGCCACACATTGCGGATTGTCACTTGCCACGTCACCTGCCACATATTGCGGATTGTAACTTGCCACGTCACCTGCCACACATTGCGGATTGTCACTTGCCACGTCACCTGCCACATATTGCGGATTGTAACTTGCCACGTCACCTGCCACACATTGCGGATTGTCACTTGCCACGTCACCTGCCACATATTGCGGATTGTAACTTGCCACGTCACCTGCCACATCTTGTGGATTGTCACTTGCCTGTTGAGGTGGTGTTTTGGTTGTCTCTTGCTGTGTCCCAGACTCCCAGACTGAGTCAGGCAGCAGAGAGATAATGTAATCTCTCTGCTGCCTGCCCACTGAGGGCGGAAGTTACTGCAGGGATGCAGGGCTGGCGGAGAGAGATGATCTCATCTCTCTGCTCCCCTGCCCCTGGCTAACTGATTGGCCAGCTTCCAAAACACTGAGTCACCTGGCAGCCCGGCCCGCCCACAAATCGCGCCGCCCGCTCACAAACCGCACCACCTGGTCCGCCGGCTATGTTACCTGCCCGAGGAGCCGCCGGCTATGTCACCCGCCAGCGGAGCCGCCCGCTGTGTCACCCGCTAGCGGAGCCGCCCGTTATGTCACCCGGCCGGCAACAAATTTCTCGGGGGTGGCAATTGCCCCGTTGCCCCCCCCCTGGATCCGCCCCTGGGCGGGATGTGAGGACAATTACAGAACGATGCTCTGTGTCTGTGTCTTTCCCTCCAGTAGCTAAAAGCCGGTTTCTCTCCCTCTCCCTCCTGCCAGCTTTCAATTGCTGGAGGGGGAAACACAGACACAGTGCATCGTTCTGTAATTGTCCTCCCGTCCCGCCGCACTGAACCCCCTCCATGTGATACCAACATCAGAGTCTCCACTATGTACCTGGGACCCCCCCTATCCCCCTTGCAGCGCTGATGGTTTCCTCTTCCACCGGCAGCAGGCAGATGGAAAGTGGAGGAAGGGGCCGCTAAATATGTAATTTGCCGGCCCCTTCTTTTTCTGAATTGATCACAGTGAGCGATCGGTACATATGTCTCCTGTGTCCATTCATAGCTGAAGCAAGGTAAATTGTGTTTACTATGATTCAGTTTACGCATGAACAGGATCCTCTGTCGCCTCTTCATTCATCTTCCGTGCAAATGAGGCTCCAGAGAAAGGGATTGAGGAATCTGTGTCCTCAATTCCTTTCTCTGTCTCAAAGGTGAGATGTAAGGGGTCTGTTTAGACCCCTGATATTTCACCCAACACCCCCTGAACAGCGTTGTAGAAAAAAATTGCAATTGCGTATAAAAATTTAAAAAAATAAAAAAAATAATTTCTCGTATAAAAAAAAAAAAAAAAAAATTGGGAAAATGAATATATATATATATATTATATATATATATATATATATATATATATATATATATATATATATATATATATATATATATATATATATATATATATATATATATATTTTATAATTCAACCATTATATAAATAGAAAGCTGTCATATACTGAGCCCTATACCCATAGTTAATCCAGAGGAAGGTAAAAAAAAAAAAAAAGACTCACTTGATCAGGAACACCGACTCTGCCTCCTGGCATTAAGGTAACCCTTTCGCTGCCAGGTCTGTAGGGAGGAGAGTGGGGTGCCCCCCATTCTGCCCAGTCCATGCGCCCCCACCATCTGCAGTCCCTGGACCGCCATAGCGGGTACCGCTCAGTAGAGGGGGGAGGGACCTGGGCAGACATGCCTCCGCTCTCCTCCCCTTCTACTTGCTGACCCAGAAGCAAAGGGTAAAACTTCACATCTGGGTCCCCGTAGAGCACAGGGGAGAAATCAGGGGCCTTTGGGACCCCCCCGATGTTTAACCACTTCCCATCCAGGCCAATTCTGGCACTTTGCTGTAGAAATCCTCATTTTTTTTTTCTAGAAAATTACTCAGAACCCCCAAACATTATATATGGTTTTTTTTTAGAAGAGATCCTAGGGAATAAAATGGCGGTCGTTGCAACTTTTTATGTCACACGGTATTTGCGAATCAAATTTTCAAATGCGGAAAAATAAAAACAGTTTAAAGAATTAAAAAAAAAAAAAAAAAAACAGTAAAGTTAGCCTGATTTTTTTGTATAATGTGATAGATGATGTTACGCCGAGTAAATAGATACCTAACACGTCACACTTTACAATTGCGCAGGCTCGTGGAATGGTGCCAAACTTTGGTACCTAAAAATCTCCATAGGTGACGCTTTAAACATTTTTTTATAGGTTACCAGTTTGGAGTTACAGAGGAGGCCTTGGTGTAGAATTATTGCTCTCGCTCTAACGTTCGCGGTTATACCTCACATGTGTGATTTGAACACCGTTTACATATCTGGGCGCGACTTATGTATGCGCTAGTTTCTGTGCACGAGCACGTGGGGACGGGGGGGCACTTTAAATTTATTAATTTTTTTTTTTAATTCATTATTTTTTATTTTTTTATTTTTACACTTTCTCTTTCCAAAAAAATGTTTTAGATCACTTTTATTCCTATTTTATTCCTTGTAATAGGAATAGGGCACGACAGGTACTCTTTATGAAGAGATGGAGTCAATAAGACCCCCACATTTCTCCTCCAAGCTGGAAAGGCGTCCCCGGCATTGTTTACATCCCCCGGCCCGGATGTGACGTCATAACATCACGCCCCGGGCCCGCCGAGGGTCATAGAGATGACCGGGGACCATCTGGTCACCAGAAATCTCTATTGCTCAACTTCCGTCGGCGACCGATTCGTTCTCCGGCTCGCTGATCGCAGGGGCGAGCCGGGAGAAGCACCGGAGGGCAGCGGGGAGGGGACATCCCCCTCCCGCCGCCTGTAAGAATGATCAAGCGGCTGAACTGCCGATATGATCGTTCTTACGGTGCACAGAATTGCCGGCCGAAAAAGATGATATCTGGATGATACCCATCACTGCACCCATCATTCAGATATCACCACTCAAAACCATGACGTCACATGACGGCCTACGGGTGGGAAGTGGGTAACTAAAGAGAACCTGTCACCAAAAAATCATCACATATGGGACTTTACTTAGGTTAAAAAAAAAAAAATAATAATAAATTAAAAAAAAATGTAAGTCACACCCAAGCACATAAAATCCCCCCCCCCCCCAAAAAAAAAATTGATCCCCCACATACACGCCCAAGCACGAAAAATTGTGATACACATGTTACACATTGCCGCGCATGACGGAGCGATGGAAAATATAGAGCACTAAAATTTGTCGCCATTTCCCATGCGCACGCAAATTTAAGGTTTGACATGTTGGGTATCTATTTACTTGGTGTAACCTCGTCTTTTATATTTTACCAAAAATTGGGTAATTTTTATGCCATAAAATTTAGACATGTGCACTGCCAAAAAATGTGTTAGTTTTATTCATTTTTTTTTTCCACTTTTCGGGTCACGTTGTGATCGAAATTCGTCAATTCGATAATATGTGAATTCAAAAATTTGAAAATTTGGAAATTGGAAAATTCCAAAATCCGAAAATAAGGAAGAAAATCCGAAAATTTGAAATAATGACTATTAAATTATAGGTATTGGAATTTCCTTTCAAATTTGGCTGTTAGTGAACATAACGAATACGAATTTATCCGAAGTTACAAATTATCACAAATAACAAATGCTGCATCTAAACAAATAGAACGGAATGAATTACTAATAAAAAAATAATAATAAAACATTTTTATTGTTATTTATTATTATTAATTCGTTACGTTCCATTTGTTTAGATGCGGCATTCGTTATTTCGGATAATTCGTAACTTCAGATAAATTCGTATTCATTACATTCACTAACAGCCAAATTCGAAAGGAAATTCCAATACCTATAATTTAATAGTTAGTTATTATTTCAGAGTTTTATCATTTTTGGGTTTTCAAATTTTCAGATTTTTGTTCTTTTTTTCGGATTTTCGTTCTTTTACAATTTTCGTTCTTATTTTTGGATTTTTGAATTTTTGAATTTCCGAAAATTTCCGATTTTTGAATATTGAACTTCCAAATTTTCAAATACTTCCAATTTCCAATTTTCCGATTTTCGATCATTGAATTTCCCAATTTCCAAATTTTTGAATGTTCGAATTTACAAATATTCCAATTTACGAATATTCTGAAAAATTCGTTAAACGGGTTTTCGTTAATTCAGATATTTCCTTATTAAAGAATTTGTCGAAATTTGTTAAAAAACAAATTCGGAAAGAAACGAATTGCACGTGTCTAATAAAACTCTCTTGCATTTCCTAGACCTTTGCGGTAATATCGTGGGACGTAAAAAAAAAATTGGATCTTCCATTATTTAATTCTCTAGGGTGTCGGCCTTCAGAATAGATATCATGTTTTGTGTTTTATGTAATCTTCAGGCTTAGAATAATGTGTGCAGAAAACCCCCCAAAAAACCTAAATCCTCTCTGGCAGCAAAAGGGTTAAAGGGGAGGGGTAAAAGAAGATAAGATATATAAACATTGACACACAGAAATCCCCTCCTGTCCTCCATTACCCCTCCCCCTTCAATACACGACTCATTACCTTCCGAATCCTCCAGACTCCCGATCCGCCATAGTGAGGTTTGGGGGTCCAACGTCCACCCGCAGCTGCCATCTTCAAACATACAGTAAAATCCGGGGGGGAGATTTCCTGCAAGTGACACGTAGAGAGAACATGTGAGATATCTGGACACCGGGGACACCCCTCATCATTGTATCCAACCCGGGAAGTGAGAATGTTACATTGTTACTGCTGACGTCACACACAACACAATCTGATCAGAAATCCATCCCATTGTTTGTAGTTTTGGATGGAGACTGAAGACTTGTCATTGGTCGGGGGGGATTCTTCGCTGGCCAATCAGAGACCTCATTAGGGGGATTTTCCCAATGTCCTGTAGGGAACCGTCCTTAAAGTGACACCAAATCATATCCTTATTCTCCAATAATAATCCATCCTCTACTTAACGATCGTGTGATCTCGTTTTCATTCAATTATTTATCAAAGTGTTTTTCTACCTCCTTGTAATGTCCTTAGTGAGGTCCTGAACCTCTCCTCTTCCCCCTCACTTCTGCTTCTTTGTAATGAGTAGTGAATGTTAGTTGTGGTGATGTATGCGGCTCTATGTACACCACACATCCCATAGTTCATTAGTCCCTAGCCCATAGTCCATAGTCCCACAGTCTCATATTCCCACAGTCCATAGTCCCACAGTCTCATATTCCTACAGTCCATAGTCCCACAGTCTCATAGTCCCATATTTCAATAATCCCAAATCCCATAGTCCACAGACATAGTACCATAGTCCAAAGTCCAATATTCCCATAGTCCACAGTCCATATTTTACAGTCCCATATTCCCATAGTCCTACAGTCACGTAGTCCATTAGTTCCATATTCCAAAGTCCCAGAGTCCATTAGTCCACAGTCCTATAGTCCATAGTCTCATATTCTCATAGTCCCACAGTCCCATATTCCTACAGTCACATAGTCCTATATTCCAGAGTCCCACTGTCCCATAGTCCATAGTCCTACAGTTGCATAGTCCATAGTCCTACAGTCCATAGTCCCACAGTCCCATAGTCCACAGTCCCAAAGTCCATTAGTTCATAGTCCACAGTCTCATAGCCCCATAGTCCCATAGTCCTACAGTCACATAGTCCATTAGTCCCATATTCCAAAGTCCCAGAGTCCAGAGTCCCATAGTCCATTAGTCCCCAGTCCTATAGTTCAATAGTCTCATATTCCCATAGTCCCACAGTCCCATATTCCCTTAGTCCTACAGTCACATAGTCCATTAGTCCCATATTCTAAAAGTCCCAGAGTCCCATAATCAATTAGTCCACAGTCATATAGTCCATAGTCCCACAGTCCCATATTCCTACAGTCACATAGTCCTATATTCCAGAGTCCCACAGTCCCATGGTCCTATAGTGCGTAGTCCTACAGTCGCATAGTCCCACAGTCTCATAGTCCACAGTCTCATAGTCCCATAGTCCATATGCTGCAGTCCCATAGTTTATTAGTCCAGAGTTCCATCGTCCCACAGTTCACAGTCTCATATTCCTATAGCCCCACAGTCCATATTCTATAGTCCCATTGTTCATTAGTGCAGAGTTCCAGAGCGCCACAGTTCACAGGCTCATATTGCCATAGTCCCACACAGTCCCATAGTCCACAGTCCATATTCTACAGTCCCATAGTCCTACAGTCCATATTCTACAGTCCCATAGTCCTACAGTCCATATTCTACAGTCCCATAGTCCTACAGTCCATATTCTACAGTCCCATAGTCCTACAGGCGCATAATTTATTGATCCCATATTCCATAGTCCCACAGTCCATAGTCCCACAGTCCCTATTCCATAGTCCCATATTCCCACAGTCCCTATTTCCATATTCCATAGTCCCTCAGTCCCTATTCCCATATTCCACAGTCCCATATTCCATAATCCCATATTCCACAGTCCCATATTCCTTATTCCATAGTCCCACAAGTGTGTGGTCTGGTAGCATTGCATGTGTATTTATTCAATAGATCTCTTTGGTAGATATTGCCCGTTAGCAGTGATGTAAAGATCTCATAGAGGACAGTCCCAAATTCAATCATCTTAATTTATCTTACAGCTGCAAAAGTAACCGAATGAGGCCATAAAATTGTTAGAGGGAAGTGATGGGAAGTGCTGGCGGGGGGGTTACACTGATCCCCACCACCGATACCGGGGGGCACAAGTTGAAAGTGCTTGAAAAATGATTTTCATTAGATACGGCCATCTCTTTGATGAGGGAATTGGATTTTTGAAAAAAAGACAAATGAAACAAATTGAACCCAAATCATCATAAATGATCATTCTCAGTGGACACAAGATCGATTGAAAGGCTCCAATCTGTACGTCTCTGTGTGTGTGTGGCGGGCACAGATAGCTCTGTCCTTTTTATTTGGGTGCCTGCGTGGTTTTTGGTAAATGCCTGACCATTTCACACGAGCTTCAGCTTGTATAAGAGCAATGTGGACAGCGAGCTTCGATGAAGCATTTGCAGAGCTTTAGGCAAACTTTTAAGCTTTTAAAAGTACCATTCAGCTCCGGTTTGTAAATATCGAACACAGATCCTAATGGGAGTGCTGATTGTCACTTTAAACAAGCTGCTAGCAGGCTTCAGCACCTCATGAAACGTGTTGAAAGCCTGCTGAAGCCTAATAGCAGCTTGTTTAAAGTGGCAATCAGCACTCTTATTAGGAGTGGTCACATGATGAGGAAGTCCTTCCTGCCCCTTAGGGGTATACCCACTTACAGGGTTGTTGGGGGGTTAGGTGAAAAGGGGGTTAATGATAAAAGATGGAGTGTTTCTGATAAATGATACAGTCGCTGTACATTATAACAAGCAAGTCACAGAAATGTCCACGTTAAAGTTCCCGAGGTGTCCTCCTCACACGCGGCGCGACGCCTGGGCGCAGCTCATGAACAGAGAGAGGCTTTTTGCTTCTCATCTTCCAGTATTTTTTCAGGAGTGTAATAGGTCGGAGATTATAGATAAAAACATAATTTGGCACAGAAGGAGACACCGAGCTGGATTTAGGAAAATCATTTTAATGCTCGCACATTACGCCGTCTCTGCAGAAGACTTCATTTTCATACGACATAAAAAAAAACTTCCCATAGATGGCGCTCCGGGGGTTAAAATCAGCTCATTTCTGCCTATTATCCGTCTTCTAGAAGAATCCATGTCTTGTATGTGACATGAGCCGGTATAACAACATATCATCAATACAGGGCTGGGAGGATCGATATCTACACCGGAAATGTGAAAAGATTTATGTGTCTGATATATAATGGGGCGGAGGTACGGACAGGAGGTCCTGATCTTCTAGGCTGCTGGAACTCTAAGGGAAGCGGACTGGGGTACTCCGGAACATCAGGAGCACAGGGGGGACTTAGAGGGGAGGATCTCATTTCTGATCTTTGTTTTCAGTTCCCAGCCATGACATAAGGAACGGACCGCGCTGTCCAGAGTCACAATGACTTTTCTCAACTAGGGTTCCATGAAATTCTAGGGTTGCTCCAAGGATTTCTATCCGTTCTATGAGCAAAGAGCAATTCTGCCTTCCAAATAAGATTCTACTGACCCCAATAATCTTTTTAAGAATTTGTAAGGGGACCACCAATGTAAGGAACATTCTTCTCACTGATCACCAATGTAAGGAACATTCTTCTCACTGATCACCAATGTAAGGAGCGTTCTTCTCACTGATCACCAATGTAAGGAGCATTCTTCTCACTGATCACCAATGTAAGGAACGTTCTTCTCACTGATCACCAATGTAAGGAACATTCTTCTCACTGATCACCAATGTAAGGAACATTCTTCTCCCTGATCACCAATGTAAGGAGCATTCTTCTCACTGATCACCAATGTAAGGAACATTCTTCTCACTGATCACCAATGTAAGGAACATTCTTCTCACTGATCACCAATGTAAGGAACATTCTTCTCACTGATCACCAATGTAAGGAACATTCTTCTCACTGATCACCAATGTAAGGAACATTCTTCTCACTGATCACCAATGTAAGGAACATTCTTCTCACTGATCACCAATGTAAGGAACATTCTTCTCACTGATCACCAATGTAAGGAACATTCTTCTCACTGATCACCAATGTAAGGAACATTCTTCTCACTGATCACCAATGTAAGGAACATTCTTCTCACTGATCACCAATGTAAGGAACATTCTTCCCACTGATCACCAATGTAAGGAACATTCTTCCCACTGATCACCAATGTAAGGAACATTCTTCCCACTGATCACCAATGTAAGGAACATTCTTCTCACTGATCACCAATGTAAGGAACATTCTTCCCACTGATCACCAATGTAAGGAACATTCTTCTCACTGACCACCAATGTAAGGAACATTCTTCTCACTGATCACCAATGTAAGGAACATTCTTCCCACTGATCACCAATGTAAGGAACATTCTTCTCACTGATCACCAACGTAAGGAACATTCTTCTCACTGATCACCAATGTAAGGAGCATTCTTCCCAATTTTTCTTTATTAAAAGTCTTGCAATCAATAAGCATAAAATCACTATATATAATATACATAAATATATACATATTTACATAAATGAAAATAAATATAGCAAATCTACTCTCAAACAAAAAATGACTTTACAGCAAAAACAAAACGCATCATGAACATGTCATTATTGGGGATAATCTCACTACAACTCACACCAATACACCAGACATCTAAACTGTGAGGTCAAGAAACAAACCCGCACCCATTATGCATGCAGCCCTTCTTCAAAAAGAAGATACTAACCAACAAAAGCTAAGGGAGTGAAAGAAACAGAAAAAGAAAAGAGCTCCTCACCCAGAGATGGGCAGTTCACCAAAGGCAGGTCTGATATTCCTTCACGCCCTTTTCCAGACCGCCCGAGGCTCCCTGCCTTTCTCAAGACCCCGAATTTTCCCAACCTCACCCAGAATATCGTGCACCACCACCTCAACAGAGAGGACTTTTTTCCGCAGGGTAATCTGGCACCGTGCATTCCATGTGAAGTAACGGACAACTATACTAACTAAAAACAGTGTATCCAAATCAAAATCCCAGCGAGTCGGGAATGCCCCGTACACCCACTCCGCATAACTCATGCGATAGAAAAAGGGGATGCCTAGAGCCCTCCCCACCCTTTTATACACCTCCATGTTAAAAGGGACACTGCAGCAAAAGTGGTCCATAGACTCCACTTTACCAACACACTCCGCTCTAGGACAATCCCGATCATTCACAGGGCGATGCTTCAAGCTCCCTCTGACATAGAGCCTTCCATGGAAAGCGAGCCAGGCTTGATCCCTAAACTTCAAGGGGATTCTTTCTAAATTGATTAAACACAACCCCTCCCTCATTACAGAGCCTGGGAAATCCCTTAAGGCCAGTGACACACTGAAAGCAGAGCTCAAAATCCTCTTTTCCAGAAGCTTCCTGGGGAGGGACTTGATATCCTCCACTGTCACCTGCCACTGCCGAAGTATTTTCGGACATGGGGCAACATAAGCCGGGAGCTTGCCATGTCGGACTCTCAGACTTTTCACTGGCCCGCCATCTTCCCAGCATCGCAGAAAAGGCCTAAAACAAGATTGAAAAATGCCCACCCATCCCGGCGGGTTCTCTGCTAGCATGTTACCAAGATTGTACTTTAAAAAGAGCAGAGAAAAGAAAACTATTGGGTTGACCATTCCTAGGCCACCCTCCCGCCTAGACAGGCAAGTTACATTGCGTTTGATCAGGTTCAGCCTACTTCCCCATAACAGTTGGAAAAAACAGCTGTACACCCTTGCATAGAGAGATGCTGGCAAGATACAGACGAAGCTGACATATAAAAAGATTTGGACCAGGTACGTTTTGATCAAGTCAACCCTCTCCCTCAAGGAATGCTTCCATTTCTTCCAGCTTGCTACTTTGGCATTGGCACACACCAACCTGCTTTCCCAATTTCGATGACCATAGTCACCAGGACCAAATTTGATGCCCAACACTTTAATTTCCTGCTGGGGCTCTGGAAAGGCATCCGGAAGTTCGAAGCTTTCACCCTCCTCACCCATCCAGAAAACCTCACTCTTTTCATGGTTGACTTTAGAACCAGAAGCCTCCGTGTACTGCTCTATCATAGTGACCACCTCCTGCGCCTCCTCCGTCCCAGAGACAATAACAGACACATCATCGGCATAGGCCAGGACCTTCAAAGGCGGCACACCAGCAATGCCCAAAGGCACCCCACACAAAGATCCACTCTCTAGCCTTCTTATGAAGGGGTCAATTGCGAATACATATAACAGGGGGCTCAGAGGACCTCCCTGGCGCACACCAGAGCCAACCGAAAAGGCAGTCCAACCCAACCATTAACCAGTGGGAAGCTCTCAGCCCCTCTATATAATGTCTTCAGCCAATCTATAAACCTCACCCGCAGGCCGTATCTACCAAGTAGCAAATACAGGTACTCGTGATTGACTATCAAAAGCCTTCGCCTGATCCAATGCCAGCAAGAACTTTCTCCATCCAGCAGCCCTGCATCGTTCCAAAGCCTCCCGGACAACTAAAACCGCTGAAAAGCTACCTTGGACCGAGCAGTGCTGATGACTGGACAACAAATTGCCTGCTACTGACGACAAGCGCCAAAAAGAATCTTTGCCAGGATCTTTCTGTCAACATTGAGAAGACTGATGGGGCGCCAGTTCTCAATCATTGAGGGGTCTTTACCTTTTGACAGAAGAATCACAGCGGATTGACTCATGGAGGGAGGGAGCGAACCCTCTTCTAGACAGCTGTTATAAACCTCTGCTAAAAAGGGAGCCAGAATGGACTTAAAACACTTGTAGAATTCAGCTGTCAACCCATCTGGCCCAGGTCATTTTTTGGTAGCCAGCTTCTCTATAGCATGAACTACCTCATCCACTGAATTTAGTTCTGTCAAATCCATCAAAGACAACGTACCATTTCCCAATCCTGGAGTAGAATCCAGAAAGCTTTCCATCCTGTCCCGACAAAGGTCCTTTCTTCCCAGAAGGTCTGCGTAATATGATCTGAAGATCTCCAGGATCCCTGATCTGGACTTCACCAGGGAACCCGTACTATCCCTCAGACCATCTTAACTGCTATGCCTTGCTTACAGTTCTGGTAAGGATCAGGTGAGTGATATTTTCCATAATCCCTCTCCAGAACCAAGGAGGCATGCCGGTCGTATTGACACTTCCTAAGAAGAAGCTTCACCCCAGAGATCTCCCCTGGATCTCCTCTATATGAGACAAGATGATCAAGCTTCCTCCGCAAATGCCGGTAGGCAATGTACATAACAAGCTGCTTCTTCTTACTTATGGCCTTGAAAAGTCCAATTGCCCTTTGTTTCACAAGTTCCCACCACTCTGACTTACTGCTGCAAAAGTCCAGAATAGAAACCTGTGCCTGAAAAAAATCCTCAAAGGATTGTCTTACCTCTACATCTTCCAGGAGAGTCGAATTCAGCTTCCAGGTACCCCTTCCCCTGGGTGGAGTGTCCGAGGCATTCAGAGTCACAGACAGCATACAGTGGTCAGAGAACTCCACCGCCCTCAACTCAGGAGCCGAGAAAGCAGAGTTCTCCTTTAAAAAAAAAAACTATCTATCCTACTCTGACTATTCCCTCTCTGAAATGTGAATCCCGTGCTGCCAGGGCAGTGCTTAATATGCACATCTACCAGGCCTGCTTGTCTCACCATATCTCTAAGAAAAACGCTATCGTAACCCAGCCTATGGAGCCTCTCCTGTCTTCAGGCCTAATTATGGTGTTAAAATCACCTCCAAAGACAACCTGCTGGGACGTAAAAAGGAAGGGCTTGATCTCTGTGAGGAGGCATTTTCTGCCCCATTTTGACTGCGGCCCATTGATATTGATCAGGCGCAGGTCCTGCCCCCTAACAGAGATGTCTAAGACCATGCATCGCCCCATTTCTACCTCAATTACCCGCCGGCACATTAACATAACGGTTTTGAAAAGGACCTCAACTCCGAGGCAGGGCTCAGCCGCAAGAGACCAAAAGGAGGGACCGCATCTCCACTCCCTTTTTGCTAGATGGACATTCGCCAAAGTATTGAGCCAGGTCTTTTGCAAAAATAAAATCTCAGCATCAAACTCGCTGAGCAAAAATAAGGCAATATCACGAGCTTTTGCAGATTTAATGCTGGCGACATTAATGGTCGCCACCTTTATCGGAGTGGGAACTGCCATCAGGATGATTGAGGTAGTCGTTTCGTCGTTTCTTAACCTCTACCACAATCTCGTCACCAGAAAGATATATCAGACATATCATCACCCGACAAAACTGAAAAAGTGTTGCCAAGAGGAACCCCTCCTGGGTCCGACTCTGAGGAAGAAATGACCACTTTACTTGTCTTCCTCTTCTTCTTTTTCTTCCTCCTAAACTTCTCCCACCCCTCATCATCCGAATCCCCCTCAACAGAGGGTGAGACATGGGATATGGACACCTTTCCATCAGCCCCACCCCCATCCAGCACCCCCACACTCCCCTGACCATGTTTGCGCTGTTGAAGGACAGGGACTGGAGGCTGAGAGGGAAGATCCGCTAAACCTGCCCCCCCAGCAGCTTCTGCTAGTCTGGAGGATCTACGTACAGAAGGATTAGGGACCACCACATGGGGGACAGACTCAGGGACCACATTACTAGGGGAAACAGAATCCGAAACAACAGATGTAACAGACACAGGAGGGACAGACTCAGGGACCACATCACTAGGGGAAACAGACTCTGAAACAGATGTAACAGACACAGGAGGGGCAATAACAGTTTCCTCCCTAACTTTAGCGACCTCTTCCTCCTTATCAAGCCTCTGCAACTCAGCCTCCAATCCTGGCAAGTTATGTAATGCCTCCGGGCACTGACTATAAGCATGACCGAGCTTTTGGCACAAATTGCACCGAATCTCGGTACAAATTTTGGCCAAATGGCCCAAATCCTGGCATAGTGAGCACTTCTTGCGAGTACAGGTAGATGCAAAATGGCCTTTGTCTCCACATTTATTGCAGACCTTAAGCTGACCCTGGTAGAAAATGGTCAGCCTATCCCTCCCCAGAAAAGCTGAACAGGGCAGGCGTTGAACTACATTGCCCAGCACACCCAGTTTTAGTGACACTGTCCAGGCCCCTGTCCATATCCCATGCTGATCAAGGACCTTCCGCAGTGGAGCGAGGACCTCACCATATCGGCGTAGCCATCCTATCAAACCATGGTATGGATTCGTTACGCACCAGGATCGTCACTGATTTTATCAGAGGCTGCCTCGAAATCACCTTTGGCACCAAACCACACCACTGCGGAAGGCCCTTGCACCTACTATACCTCTCCCAAAATAAATCCAGACCCTCAGGCTTTACAAAGGACAAATCAAATTCATAACTCCCCACTGGGCAAATCAAAGCAAATATATCCAAGGCTTTAAACCCCATTTCCAAAACCAACTCAGCCACCCTCCCCCTTACTGGTCGGGTCCCCTCCCCCTTCAACTGAACCACATTCCTTCTCCTGTACCCACCAACCATCCCACCACCAAACCTCCCCAAATTGTGAGCACTAATATTTACAAAATTCCCTCCACCCTCCTTGGTGCGACTCCCCAGAACAGATGCATAACTCCCCATATTCCTCCTTGCAGAGGATCCATCTGTGCGATTAGAAACATCTAAAACAACTTTGGCAGATAACGATTGCACAGATTCAAGATTTGATTGCACACCTGAAGAATCTTTCCTCTGCTGAGCAGAAGAAATGTCATTTTTACCTATAGCAGCCACATTAACCCCTTCACCACCACCACCCACCACCAACACATCCTTTGCTTTATCAAAAATATTGCTGTCATTATTTTCTGTCACATTCATAGTTTCTGCCGTGTCCTCACTCACTGCTGTCCCCATACACACATCACCTCCAGGCAGACTCTTCTCCTCCATCAGGACAGGACAATCAGCTGAGCAGAGTGAAGGTTGTTCTAATACAGCAACAGGTGAATCATTACAGGAGACCTCCATGGCTGTCTCCACTTCACATGCTGCAGTGTGCTGATCCCCTCCCCCACCTGCATCAATCAGCCCAGGTGAAGGTGAAACAGGCTCTTTGGAGCTGGCAGCCATCTTGTTTGTGGAACTACAGGTCTCAGCAGGAGCAGCAAAATCTATGTCCGGGGTGTATGATGCAGATCCATCCACATTGCTCTGGTGGTCTGATGACACTTCTGCCAGGGGTTTTCCCTCCATGTCTGCAGAGGGTTTCTCCACAGCAGAGACTCCAACAGGCAGCTGTTTGCAGGGCTCCTTCCCTTCTTGTTCCTCAGCCGGGACACCATCCACTACAGCCGGGACACCATCCACCACAGCCGGGACACCATCCACCACAGCCGGGACACCATCCGCCACAGCCGGGACACCATCCGCCACAGCCGGGACACCATCCGCCACAGCCGGGACACCATCCGCCACAGCCGGGACACCATCCGCCACAGCCGGGACACCATCCGCCACAGCCGGGACACCATCCGCCACAGCCGGGACACCATCCGCCACAGCCGGGACACCATCCACTACAGCCGGGACACCATCCGCCACAGCCGGGACACCATCCGCCACAGCCGGGACACCATCCGCCACAGCCGGGACACCATCCGCCACAGCCGGGACACCATCCGCCACAGCCGGGACACCATCCGCCACAGCCGGGACACCATCCACCACAGCTGGTGGGGCAGACATGTTGGAAGGAGACAGCACAGCACACTGGGATTTCTCCACCAGTACTGGCTTTGCCTGTCTGTTACCCCTCTGCCCATCCTCAGGGACTTCTGATGGTTCAGCAACAAACCTGTCTGCCCTTAGGGTCCAAGAAATACTTGGCCCTGAAGTTTTTATGTTCAGCTTTTAAACATTAAAGTTTCTCCTCCAATTGCCCGAAAACGATCAGTGATCTTCTGTCTGTAGACATCCACATTCTCAGCAGGGCCTGGACCCACAGTCAGATCCTCCACCCCCTCCTCCTCACTAGGCCCCGTATCATCAGGGGAATCCCTCCCAGGGCCTCCATCAGGATCAGGCATCATTCCTGGGCCAAGCTAGAAGGCAAGGCCCAGGCTTAAAAAAAGTTTGGTTCTCAGAGAGAGCTCCTTGGGTGTGTCCTCCTCCTCCTTCCCACTGACCACCAATGTAAGGAGCATTCTTCCCACTGACCACCAATGTGATCTATGGTAATGTCTACAGTACTCCAACATGATAATGATCCCAAACACTAGCTGAGGGTAAAGGCGATGGACTGGCCAAGCATGTCTCCAGACCTGAACCCTATTGAGCATCTGTGAGGCATCCTCAAACGGAAGGTGGAGGAGCGCAAGGTCTCTAAGATCCACCAGCTCCGTGATGTCATCATGGAGGAGGGGAAGAGGACTCCAGTGACAACCTGTGAAGCTCTGGTGACCTTCATGCCCAAGAGGGTTAAGGCAGTGCTGGAAAATAATGGTGGCCACACAAAATATTGACACTTTGGGCCCAATTTGGAGATTTTCACTTAGGGGTGTACTGACTTTTGTTGCCAGCGGTTTAGACATTAATGGCTGTGTGTTGAGTTATTTTGAGGGGACAGCAAATTTACACTGTTATACAAGCTGTACACTCACTACTTTACATTGTAGCAAAGTGTCATTTCTTCAGTGTTGTCACATGAAAAGATAGAAGAAAAGATTTACATAAATGTGACTGTGGGGTGTACTTACTTTTGTGAGATACTGTGTATATTACATACATATATTACATATATTACTTACATACACACACACACACTGTATATATATATATATATATATATAAATTTTATTTTTTTTATTTCATTTTAAATATTGAAAATAATATTGTTGTATAGATCAGCCCTGGAAATTAAATAAACCAAGCACACAACATTTCTTATATCTTTTATTTGTTCCTATATCTACAAACATTCCTGCTAATGCATCACAAGCTGTTTATATAAATTTGCACCATTTGGAAACAAAAACAATAAATTGTTGGGTCTAGCTGATATTTAGTACCGGTTCACACTGGTGCGATGCGAGAACACTGCGAATCCACTGCGTGTTCCCGCATCGCATGTCAGTTCACACTGCCATATGCGAATTGCTGGGGAGTGTCAATACATTGTTAACGACACCCCCCCAGTTCAGCTCGCATATCGCACTGCGAACTGACAGTTCGGACATGAATCGGATCGCATATGTGTGAACACACATGCGATCCGATTCTGGTCCGAACAGAAAAAAGGGTCCTGTGCGTGTTTGCACCGAATGCGGTGCGATATCAGCCATACTATCTCTATGGCTGATATCGCACCACACAGACATCGCATGTAAAGTGAACGGCAGTGCGCTGCGAATTACATTCGATGTCTGTGCGATGTTTGGCATCGCACCAGTGTGAACCGGCACTTAAAGTCCATCTAAAACCTCTAGTTATTTTTATCACATCCTCCCCTTCAGCTCAGACAGAGCAATGTGCTGTCAATCCAAAGGGCTGCGAAGGGTGCCGGCAGCTCAGCAGTAGTAAGGGTGAGAACTCTGCAGTGGTATTACTACAGAAAGAAGGGCGAAGATTAGCAGGTATTAACTAAATTTTGATCCAGTGGGAGGGGGGAGTTACCCCTGTCCTCTTCCCTGCCAACAGCGACCCCTGTCCTCTGCCCTGCCAACAGGCATAAGCAGCTGACATCCAGGGCCACCATTAGAAATCATTCCCTCACCATCTTGGGCTTGCTCTGCTTCACCATCATGTTTGGTGTGAACATCTCATGTCTTCCCTCTTTGATTCACTACCCTTATCTCTAACTTCTCCTCTATTTTCCTCTATGTATTCCAATCCTCCTAACACCTTCTATAATGTCATTCTACTCAGCTTAACCTTTTCCATGGTTTCCAAAAGCTAATCCCCTACTTTTAACCATCATGCTCCTCACACTAGTCTTTGAAGCTTGTGACAAAGCGGCTTTCCCTTAACGTACTATTTTCCATTCATCATATAAAACCCAAGTCTCTTCTTAGCACTCCAGATCATATGCCACACAGTGCAGCATACAATCTAATTTGCTTACAGTGGAGTCTGGGCCAGCAATAACCTTCAGCGTTGGTGTCAAGGCCAGCAATAACTCCCAGCCATTGTCAGGTCAAGCAATAACTCCCAGGAAGCGTCAGAGCCAGCAATAACTCCCAGCAGGTGTCAGGGTCAGCAAAAACCCTCAGCAAGAGTCAGGGTCAGCAATAACTCCCAGAAAGTGTCTGGGGCAGCAGTAACTCTCAGCAAGTGTCAGGGTCAGCAATGACTCCCAGCAAGTGTCAGTGCCAGCAATAACTCAGCAGGTGTCAGGGACAGCAATAACCCCCAGCAAGAGTCAGGGTCAGCAATAACTCCCTGCAAGTGTCAGGGTCAGCAATGACTCCCAGAAAGTGTCAGGGTCAGCAATGACTCCCAGCAAGCGTCAGGGCCAGCAATAACTCAGCAGGTGTCAGGGACAGCAATAACCCCCAGCAAGAGTCAGGGTAAGCAATCACTCCAAGCCATTGTCAGGGTAAGCAATAACTCCAAGCACGTGTCAGGGTCAGCAGTAATTCCCAGCAAGTGTCTGCAATAGCTCCCAGCAAGTGTCAAGGCCAACCAAATTTCCAAGCATTTGTCAAGGCCAGCAAAAAGCCCCAGACAGTGTCAGGGGCAGCAATGAAAACCCCGAATATAAATAACAACCTCCAGCAATATTAACCTCCCCTGTTCGGTTTACTCATGCCCATTGTGAGTGCACCCTAAAACGCATTCAGAATGCAGTGATTTTCCCTCTGTTGTCCCTTCTTTCAAGCTTTCCAGCCTGATGCCCTACATCACACCTCTAATCCAACCTATAGAAGTTCCAGTCTCTTCTCTCTGATTTCCTGTGTAGAGCACAGACAGTCCCCCAAAATCCCTTGTTAGTTGTCCCCTGTCTAGTATATAGACCTCTCAAATTCCTCAATCCCTTCTCTGTATTCTTTGCCTAGCCTGTACCAGCCCTGTTCTCCTTCCTGTCCAACCTAAAGAAGTTCCATATTTTTAGTACTACCAATGTTAAGGTGATAGAAGTCCCAGGTCTCCTCTCTGTGCCCCTCCAGCATGTAGATGCCCTGAGCTGCTCTCCATAACCATCAAATGGTAAAAATCCTCCTATCTGTACCTTCCAGATTGTAGAAGCCCAGGATCTCCTCTTTACACCCCACTCTTTAACCACCCCCTCTAAAAACCATGGATTGTTCCTCTTTGTACCCCTCTGAGCTGTAAAAGCCATGGATTGCTCCTTTTTGTACCCCTCCAACCTGTAAAAGCCATGGATTGCTCCTCTTTGTACCCCTCTAGCCTGTAAAAGCCATGGATTGCCCCTCTTTGTACCCCTCTAACCCGTAAAAGCCATGGATTGCTCCTCTTTGTACCCCTCCAAACTGTAAAAGCCATAGATTGCTTCCTCTTTATACCACTCTAACCTGTAAAAGCCATAAATTGCTCCTCTTTGTACCCCTCTAACCTGTAAAAGCCATAAATTGCTCCTCTTTGTACTCATCTAACCTGTAAAAGTCAAGGACTGCTCCTCTTGGTACCCCTCCAACCTCTAAAAACTATGGATTGTTCCT
The DNA here is from genome assembly GCF_042186555.1 of Aquarana catesbeiana. NCBI lineage: Eukaryota > Metazoa > Chordata > Amphibia > Anura > Ranidae > Aquarana > Aquarana catesbeiana. The sequence continues at coordinate 686,649,364 of NC_133327.1, read as the reverse complement.
CTTTGTACCCGCCTAACCCATAAAACCATAGATTGTTCCTCTTTATACCACTCTAGCCTGTAAAAGCTATGGATTATTCCTCTTTGTACTCATCTAACCTGTAAAAGCCATGGATTGCTCCTCTTTGTACTCATCTAACCTGTAAAAATCAAGGACTGCTCCTCTTGGTACCCCTCCAACCTCTAAAAGCTATGGATTGTTCCTCTTTGTACCCCTCTAACCCAGTGTTTCTCAACTCCAGTCCTCAAGGCGCCCCAACAGGTCATGTTTTCAGGATTTCTATCATCTAAAACAGCTGTGATAATTACTAAGGCAGTGAAACTGATCTAATCACCTGTGCAAAATAATAGAAAGCCTGAAAACATGACCTGTTGGGGCGCCTTGAGGACTGGAGTTGAGAAACACTGCTCTAACCTGTAAAAGCCATAGATTGTTCCTCTTTGTACCTCTTCAACCTGTGAAAGCTATGGATTACTCCTCTTTGTATCCATCTAACCTGTAAAAGCCATGGATTGCTCCTCTTTGTACTCCTCCAACCTGTAAAAGCCATGGGTTGCTCCTCTTTGTACCCCTCTAACCTGTAAAAGCCATGGCTTGCTCCTCTTTGTAACTCCCTAACCTGTAAAAGCCATGGCTTTTTCCTTTTTGTAACTCTTCAACCTGTGAAAGCCATGGATTGCTCCTCTTTGTACTCATCTAACCTGTAAAAGCCTTGAATTACTCCTCTTTGTACTCATCTAACCTGTAAAAGCCTTGTATTACTCCTCTTTGTACTCATGTAACCTGTAAAAGCCATGGATTGCTCCTCTTTGTACTCATCTAGCCTGTAAAAGTCAAGGTCTACTCCTCTTGGTACCCCTCCAACCTCTAAAAGCTATGGATTGTTCCTCTTTGTATCCCCCTAACCCGTAAAAGCCATGGATTGCTCCTCTTTGTACCTCTTCAACCTGTGAAAGCCATGGATTACTCTTCTTTGTATCCCTCCAACCTGTGAAAGCCATGGATTGCTCCTCTTTGTATCCCTCTAACCTGTAAAAGACATGGATTGCACCTCTTTGTACCCCTCTAACCTGTAAAAGCCATGGATTGCTCCTCTTTGTACTCCTCTAACCTGTAAAGGCCATGGATTGCCCCTCTTTGTACCTCTTCAACCTGTGAAAGCCATGGATTACTCTTCTTTGAATCCCTCCAACCTGTGAAAGACATGGATTGCACCTCTTTGTACCCCTCTAACCTGTAAAAGTCATGGATTGCACCTCTTTGTACCCCTCTAACCTGTAAAAGACATGGATTGCACCTCTTTGTACCCCTCCAACCTTTAGCATTTTTGGATCTGTTTTGTGTGCCCCTCCAGCCTGTAAAGGCTCTGAGTGCACAATGCCCCACTGTATGCTCAGCTTGTGGCGTCCACTGCCATCTTGTCCTAGGTCTGAGCTCTGTCACGGTCAGTGTCGCATGACTGAGTGTCATTCAAAGTGCAACAGCCCTGAAAGATGAAAATTGGCCTGGGCAGAAAGGGGGTGAAAGTGACCAGTATTGAACTGGTTAATTGTCGGGAGCTGCGACTAACAGTATTATTCCACCTGCACCCTAAATTGCTTAAAGTCCCCATGGGGCCTCTCTGCGGAAATGATGGGGCCCAGGAAACTTAATTTTAGTTGCCTGCAGCCACAGCTCACTGTGTTACTCTGCCTGCACCCAAAAATGATTAAAAAGTCCCCTCTGTGTCCCTGGGCCTCCCCGGTGAAATAATGGCACCCAGGCCCAGTACGGGAGGGCTGGCTGTACCCCTCTATTTGTGGTTTTTGCTCAATCATTTGTGTGCTGTTATAGTTTGACCATAGTTCTACTTTAATGTTGAAGAAAAAATTGTTGATCTGCTGGTAAAAACCAGAAAAGCTTATCTTTTAGGTTCTAAAGAAGTTTACAAGTATCTCATCATTGGCCAATCACCTTCCTTTCAGAGTAATGTTCACTTAAAGTCTATGGGGAACGGTGAAGGGTTCAGAACCATGGCTGTAATAAGCTGACTTTACAATCATAAAGAGCTGAGTGCGTTGTTACAGGAAAATACTTACGGCAAAGATCTCCTTCATCCTCCTTCTCCTCGCAGTCCGCTACGAAATTGCAGACTTGAGACAGTTTAATCTCCATCCCGCTTCTGCAGTGGAAGGAACCGTCCAAAGTCATTTTCACCCCAGGTGGGTTTCCTGCAGAGGGAACAGCAATCTTTATAAGTATCACAGGATGAAAAAATTCATAACATGAGGTTTCAGCTGTTATCTGGCTGGACAAAGAAAACCTGATCAGAATTACTTCCAGCACCCAACGTGAAGAAGCCAAGAGAAATCCCTGAGAGGCCATGAGGCCCAAGAGACAACAGCAGGAGGCGTAAAGAAAGGCCTTCAAAGATTGCAACAACCATCCCCAACCTTGGGTGCGGAACTTTGATACCATTTATCCCCCCCCACATATAATGTTGTTTAAAATCTTTTTCTCTGCCACTTAGATGGCAACGTAAAACTTTGGCCAGGAGACTTGAACAATCAACACCTGCCTCAGACTTTGTGGCACCATGTTGGAAATTGAGTAGGGTGGTTTCACAAACCTTCACACCTCCCGTCATATTCCTGGACAAACACCAATTGTCTTGGCACATTCTGTGATACCATAGATTTATTTGACCGAGTTACATGCAGGGCTTTTTTTTTTTTTTTTTACAGAGAATAGGTTCAGGAACTCCCCCTTTCAGAGTCTCAAACCTGGTCTCCACCCTCTACCCACCTTTGAGCACCGTCCCTTGGTTCCCACCCCTACCCAGGGGTGTTGCTAGGTGGGAAAAAGACCAGGGGCTTCAGCCCAGAGGTAAAGCGGGGGGGGGGGGGGGTGGGAGTGAGGTGGGGTGGTCGGGGAGGGTGATAGGCTCACTTGCTTAACACCAATCTGACACATTCTGACCTACCTGACAGCCACAGTGTCATTCCCGCCTCCTCCTGGACCCCGGCAGCACGTCCCACGGTCTTGGCTTTGAAAGAGTGTGACGTCCGTCATAGGAGCCGGGTCCCAGAGGCGGGTCTTTTTGTACGCGGCTCGGGGCTAATATTACATTTAGGGTTTTGAGACCCGGGGCTTTTTGGGGGCAGAATCGGGGCTCCAGCCCCCGTCAGCCCCCCCCCCTCCCGACGCCACTGCCTACCCACCTCCCAGTATCTGCACCTTTAGAGAATACAAAACCAAGTAACATTTGTGGTGCTAAGTAATTTGTATGGATTCCTGCTGGAGGTGTACCACGCCTGCGTTGGAATTTATACATATTTTTTGGAGCTGTTCCCTGGTCGAGACCTTTTGGACCGAATTCATTCGGACAGTCGCTACGGTTCAGATTCCATTGAGGGTAGATATATGTTTGCTGGGGCTTGTAGATCCACTGGCTCCTAGCCGAGCAGTTAGAACTCTTTTGGGGAAACTACTTTATTATGCATGCAAGGCCATCGTCATGCGATGGAAATCCTCCTCCGCACCATCAATTAACTTATGGAAACGGCTGGTCAATTCAGCCCTGCCATTATACAAAACCACCAATCTGTCTAGAGGTTGTGTCCAGAAATTTCATAAACTGTGGAACATTTGGGTGGAATCCGCTTATACTAATGCGGATTCTTTGGATGACTAGTTAACATTTGGATAGGTAATTAACCACTTCACGCAAAGAGCCGTACCCGTACATCGGTACTTTGACGATAAATACCGGGGGTTATGGCAGCTAGCTAGAAAATACCCCAGTATTTTCGGGAATGGCGTGCGTTTCTCTTTAACCGATTGCCGACCAGCGCACAACGATCCCCTATAAGACGCGGCATTGTGGGTGCGTGCCCGCCATGTACTCGGCGAGCGTGCCCGCAGGTCCTGTGGACTTGGTGTCCGCCGGGGGCCCTCGATCGAGACACGGAGCGGCAGAACGGGGAGATGCCTATGTAAACAAGGCATTTCCCTGTTCTGCCTAGAAACATGACAGAGATCCACTGCTCCCTGTCATCGGGAGCAGTGATCTCTGTCATGTTGTAGTGAGCCCATCCCCCCCACAGTTAGAATCACTCCCTAGGACACACCTAACCCCTTGATCGCCCCCTAGTGTTTAACCCCTTCCCTGCCAGTGTCATTTACACAGTAATCAGTGCATTTTTATAGCACTGAGTGATCGCTGTATAAATGACAATGGTCCCAAAATAGTGTCAAAAGTGTCCGATGTGTCCGCCATAATGTCGCAGTCACAATAAAAATCGCAGATCGCCGCCATTACTAATAAAAAAAAATAATAATAAAAATGCTATAAATCTATCCCCTATTTTATAGACGCTATAACTTTTGCGCAAAACAATCAATATACGCTTATTGCGATTTGTTTTATCAAAAATACATATTGGCCTAAACTGAGAAAAAAGATGTGTTTTTTTATATATTTTTATTATAGCAAAAAGTAAAAAATATTGCTTTTTTTTTCAAAATTGTCGCTCTTTTTTTGTTTATAGCGCAAAAAATAAAAACCGACGAGGTGATCAAATACCACCAAAAAGTAAGATCTATTTGTAGGGGAAGAAAGGACGTCAATTTTGTTTGGGTGCAACGTCGCACGACCGCGCAATGGTCAGTTAGAGCGATGCAGAGCCGTATCGCAAAATGTGCAGGAAGGGGGTAAATTCTTCCGGGGCTGAAGTGGTTAGGATAAAAGTGGTCTTTGCGGCAGATTCGCCGCAAGATCACTTTTATCGGTGGCGGATAGGGATGAGCTTCGAGTTGAGCTCATGTTCAACTCGGACATCAGCTGTTTGCCAGTTCGCCGAACAGAGAACAATTTGGGGTGTTCGCGGCAAATTCGAATGCCGCGGAACACCCTTTAAAAGTCTATGGGAGAAATCAAAAGTGCTAATTTTAAAGGCTTATATGCAAGTTATTGTCATAAAAAGTATTTGGGGACCCGGGTCCTGCCCCAGGGGACATGGATCAATGCAAAAAAAAGTTTGAAAAACGGCTGTTTTTTCGGGAGCAGTGATTTTAATAATGCTTTAAGTGAAACAATAAAAGTGTAATGTAATGCCTGTAAAGGGGCGCATGTTTCCCGTGTTTACAACAGTCTGACAGAAAAATGATGTTTCAAAGGAAAAAGAGTAATTTAAAACTACTCGCGACTATTAATGAATTGCCGGTCCGACAATACACATAAAAGTTCATTGATAAAAACGGCATGGGAATTCCCCACAGGGGAACCCCGAACCAAAATAAAAGAAAAAAAATGTGTGGGGTCCCCCTGAAATTCCATACCAGACCCTTCAGGTCTGGTATGGATATTAAGGGGAACCCCGCGCCAAAATTAATAAAAAATTGGGTGGGGGTCCCCAAAAATCCATACCAGACCCTTATCCGAGCACGCAACCTAGCAGGCCGCAGGAAAAGAGGGTGGGACAAGAGAGCGCCCCCCCACCTGAACCATACCAGGCCACATGCCCTCAACATTGGGAGGGTGCTTTGAGGTAGCCCCCCAAAGCACCTTGTCCCCATATTGATGGGGAGAAGGGCCTCATCCCCACAACCCTTGCCCGGTGGTTGTGGGGGTCTGTGGGCGGGGGGCTTATCGGAATCTGGAAGCCCCCTTTAACAAGGGGACCCCCAGATCCCGCCCCCCCCTGTGTGAATTGGTAATGGGGTACAAATGTACCCCTACCATTTCACAAAAAAAGTGTCAAAAAGGTTAAAAAACACAAGAGACGGTTTTTGACAAGTCCTTTATTAATTTCTTCTTCTTTCGGCTTCTTCTTCCATCTTCTTTCTTCTGGTGTTCCTTCGGTGTTCTTCTTCTTCCTCCATCTTCTTCTTCCTCTTCTCCATCTTCTTCTTCCTCCACTCTTCTTGTGCCGCATCTTCCTCCAGGCTTCTTCTCCACTCTGTCCGCACGATCCGCCTCAGTGGGAGTCTTCAGCCGTGTGACGCTTTGCTTCTTCTGACATTTCTTATATAACAGAGGGCGGGGCCACCCGGTGACCCCGCCCTCCCCTGACGCACGGGGATTTCGCGGGACCCGCTAACTTTACTGCTGTCTTATTTTTTAATTAAAAAGTGTCCTTCTTTCCAAAAAAAGTGCGCTTGTAAGACCGCTGTGCGAATACGTTGTGACAGAAAGTAACGACTGCCATTTTATTATGTATGGTGTTAGAAAAAAAATGTATAATGTTTGGGGGTTCTAAGTGATTTTCTAGCAAAAAAAACCAAACAGTTTTTAACTTGTAAACAACAAATCTCAAAAACAGGCTTGGTCCTTAAGTGGTTAAAAGGCACCCATGAGCTAATTCGTTACTGTCAGTCCAGAGGCTTCCATACTTTCCTCCTCACTGACCTCAGACATATTCTGATCAGGAATTCTGACAGCCGGGGATGTGGACGGCCATGGCAGTCTATATATATTTCAGCAGAGGCTCCATTGAAGAGTGAAGCAGATGTAGAGCGCGGAAATGCTGACCGGTTCACGGAACGCAGGAAATCAGCCGCGTCTGCAGACAGTCAGGAGTTCTGATGACGGTCTTTGAAGAGTTTTTTTTCCGAGTTCTTCTTTTTTTTTTTTTTTTTCACAAACTCAAAACTGCTCAGCGCAATATCCGCACGCCGCGGCTGCGTCGCGTCACCCAACCCCCGTCTATAACTCTCGCTGAGTCTGCACATCACTTTTTATTATTAGAGGAGTCGTCGGCGTTCTTCTCAAGTCACGCCGGGTTATTACCTGACTTAGTCGTTTCACCCAACTGCGCATAAAAAGATCCATCTCAAAAATTAAAATGAATTAAACGGAGGAAATCTGCCCGGGCTAAAAAATGTGATTAACTTGATCCATCTGGTTTGGCTGGGATGGCGGCTACATCTCGCTCGCCGCGGCTTTTGGGAGCTCTTAATCGTCTGAGATTTAATTAGATGGCCACTTCAACGTTTTTGTTTTAGCGCCTGCCAACTCGCAATTAATGAGGCGTGCAACAAAACAACGCACTCTTCTCCTGCCACCCCCACCCCCACCCCGCGCTTGTTTTTATAAATATGAAGAAATAACGTCAGAGTCGGGAATACGGAGGCAGGAAACAAATAAACAACGCATTTCATTACGCTCCGTCCATGTTGAGGGAAAATCGAAACTTTTGCATTCATTTCCCCCGAGCGGCGGAGAGATGCTGCTTACATCGGTTATATAATGTTATTATAGAGAAGGTCATCGCTTCACTTAACTTGATATGTACATTACATTCGAAACGCCGCTTTATTGGTTGCGTCCATCACGTTGCCGAGTCACCGGACAGTCAGCTGATAAATGAGGAGCCGGGTCCCTCAATATTCCGTATTCTTCTATCCTCAGTGTGATTATTTAGACAGGAAGTCAGCCATCATTATTAATATCACCATTGATACTTTATGAAAGAGAAGAGTGAACATGTAACAACCTGATCCCCCACTGTGAATACAATGTTACCATTCTTCAATGGGCTCAGCAGATTTGCTTTTAACCACTTGAAGACCAGGCCTATTCTGAAACTCTTCTACATATAACAAATCTATTTATTTTTATAGAAAATTACTTAGAACCCCCAAACATTACATGTATTTTTTTTTAGCAGAGGCCATGGAGAATAAAATGGTGGTTGTTGCAATGTATGTCACATGGTAAATATACTGTGCATTGCCAGTGCAGTTGCTCCAGAGCTTAGTAAGTCTAGGTTCACATCTATGCGGCTGTGCGTGATACGTTTTTCAGGCATGTTTTGCAGTGCGTTTTGCGTTTTTAACCCCGCATTTTTTAAAGCATTTTTGCATGCAGTTTTAATGTATTTTGCATCTTGTTTTTTTTCTTTAAAGTGGTTGTAAACCCACTTTGGAAAAAAAAAAAAACCTGCAAGACAAAGGCATAATGAGCTAGTATGCATAGCATACTAGCTCATTATGTAATACTCACCTGAGATCGAAGCCCTCGCTGCGGTGCCCGTACACAGCACCGGCCGGCGACATCACTCCCGGGGGGTACTTCCGGGTATCGCGGCTCCAGCGCTGTGATTGTCTGGAGCCGCGATGACGTCACTCCCATGCATGCGCGAGGGAGCCACCAGTGACGGCACACTCACTGAAGCAAATGGCACATGCAAACACGGGGGATATCTCCTTAACCTTAACCTTGCAGGCTTACCTGTAGCAAAAAGTGGTCTGTGGGGGTTTACAACCACTTTAAACACTGTATATAGCTGGTTGCTAAGGAGGTGGCTGGGAAAACAGCCGCCGCATCCTTAACAACTGATGACTCATCAGCTGTCAGTGGGCTTCCCTCCACCAGGTCTATATCAGGCCTTTCGGGTCTAGTATGGATTCGAAGGGGACCCCCCCATGGCAATTTTTTTTTTTTAAATGAAGTGGGGCCCCCCCCCAAAATCCATACTAGACCCTTATCCGAGCTGCCACCCAGTAGGTCAGGAAAGGGAGGGGACGAGCGAGCAACCCCCCTCCTGAACCATACCAGACCGCATACGTGCTCTGCACCCCCACCCCAAAGCACCTTGCCCCCATGTTGAGGACAAGGGCCTCTTCACAACAACCCTGGTCGGTGGTTGTCAGGGTCTGTGGGAGGGGGGCTTATCGGAATCTGGAAGCCCCCATTAACATGGGGGCATCCAGATCTCACCCCCCCCCATGTGAATGGGTATTCAAAAGCCGGTCCTGTCCTGAAGTGTCCATTACATCACCCCGGAGAGCCCGCGCCTTGTGACGTCATTGGGTCCCTGACTCGGCACTTGCTGAAGTTTTCCCACTTTTTCACCGTCTCCGGCTGGCGAGAAGTCTGCTCTGGTACGGGCCTCAGCTTACTCACAATGGTCTCCCGTAGCAAAGTGGATGGACCCTTTGTGGCGACAGCTTTCCTTCTACTGACCAGGACGGGTTCCACGGCCAGCGGAAGCGTTACTTCTGGTTGGACTACAAGCCCACAGTCCCAGCCCCGCAATACTTCTGGATAGGCTCTCAGCTAGCTTGGCAGCCAGATGTCCCCGGGATAGGCCTTAGGTTTCTGACCTAGGTGCCCGGGGCAATACGACACACGATCACCCAGACAGACATCCAGGTGGCACAGAACCCCGATCACCTGACTCCACCCAAATAAATAGGCTCTCCCAACAGGCCAAGGGACCCAAGAAAATCCCTGCCCATTGGCTGGGACACCCCATTCATTCCTTATTTGTCCTTGCAGTGCCCTTGTCTTATCTAATGCCACCAGATACCCGGCCACCTAGTGACAGAAGAGAGAAGTGCAGCAATTCCAGAATTAGGGCAAAATCAATTGACCTCCTAACTATTGGCCAAGGCAACTATCACTTGGCAAAATAAATTTCATAGCAACTCTGTCTAAACATCAGGGTGCTACAAATGTAAGAGAGGAAAGTGGGGGGCTATGACTGCAAGGGGCACTGTGATGGGGGGGGGGGGGCTGTGATTGCTAGGGGCACCCAGATATAAAGGGGACTGCACTGTGAAGGGGCACTGTAATGGGAGGGGGGGGGGGGCTGTGATTGCTAGGGGCACTCTGATATAAAGAGGACTGCACCATGATGGGGGGGGGGGGCTGTGATTGCTAGGGACACTCTGATATAAAGGGGACTGCACTGTAATGGGGGGGGGGAGTCGTGATAGTAAGGGGCACTCTGATATAAAGGGGACTGCATTGTGATTGAGGGGGGGGGCTGTGATTGCTAGGGGCACTCTGATATAAAGGGGACTGCATTGTGATTGGGGGGGGGGGGGGGGGGGGGGCTGTGATTGCTAGGGGCACTCTGATATAAAGGGGACTGCACTGTGATGTAAAGGGGAACTGAGGATAATGTTGGACTACTTCAAATGGGGAAATGTGATGTAAAGGGGTATTGTAGACACTTATATAAGGGGGGGGCTGTGTTTTAAAGGGGGGTTGTGATGTGAAGAGGGGCTGAGGACTGACTTAGTGAAGCGGTTGGGGACTGTGGCACTACAGGATTCAGCAGGCGGGTGCATTTCAGGTGAACGGATATCTTCTGCCGTTAGCAGTGGTGGATTATAGAGCAGATTGGGGGGCAGATTGGGGGGCAGATTGGGGGGCTGTCTGGGGCGGCTAAGAGAGGCACTTCAATGCATTTTGCAGTAACTAATTTTTAGCTTTTCAAGTCTGTAGACTTTTTTCGAGAGGTGATGAGGGATGGGGGTCTTATGAGGAATGGGGGTCTTATGAGGGATGGGGGTCTTATGAGGGATGGGGGTCTTATGAGGAATGGGGGTCTTATGAGGGATGGTGGTCTTATGAGGGATGGGGGTCTTTGTGTGGCTCTCGGTAAGGCTGTGTACGCACACTCCATGCACCCGGCTGGAAGCCTCATATCCGTATTATCTGCCCCCGTCTTATGAGTCATGTGTATGGAGTGCAATGCTGTATCAGATCCAACTCAGAATTTAAACCCGTCTTTCAGAAGAATCCTGCAGAACGTTTCAAGCCAGTTCTGTGTACATTAAGCTTTACACATCCTCCCATTAAACTGGCAGGGGGCCCATAATCGGGAAAGTGCTCAGGGGCCCCCAGTCCAATTATTCCACCCCTGCTGGGAATGGAGAGTGCGACGTTGGTGTGTGGGGAGAGCAGACTTGTTTATAGGGAAGAGTAACTGTTAAAGCGAATCTGATCCCAAGAATATAAAATAAATACACTATATTGTCAAAAGTATTGGGACGCCTGCCTTTACACACACATGAACTTTAATGGCATCCCAGTCTTAGTCCATAGGGTTCAATATTGAGTTGGCCCTTTGCAGCTATAACAGCTTCAACTCTTCTGGGAAGGCCGTCCACAAGGTTTAGGAGGGTGTCTATGGGAATGTTTGACCATTCTTCCAGAAGAGCATTTGTGAGGTCAGGCACTGATGTTGGATGAGAAGGCCTGGCTCGCAGTCTCCGCTCTAATTCATCCCAAAGGTGTTCCATCGGGTTGAGGTCAGGACTCTGTGCAGGCCAGTCAAGTTCCTCCACCCCAAACTCGCTCATCCATGTCTTTATGGACCTTGCTTTGTGCACTGGTCTAAGTCATTTGGTGGAGGGGGGATTATGGTGTGGGGTTGTTTTTCAGGGGTTGGGCTTGGCCCCTTAGTCCCAGTGAAGGGAACTCTTAGGCCCCTTTCACACGATCGGACCATTCAGGTCCGCCTGTCAGTTTTGACGGCGGACCTGAACGGGCGCTCCATGTTAGTCTATGGAGCGTCTGATGTCAGCGGAGACATGTCCGCTGACATCCGACCCGGTCCGATCCGCTGAAGAGCAGACGGATGGCCCTACGTCCAGGTCCGTCGCTGGCGGATCGGATCGGGGGAGATCTGACGAAAACGGACACGCTGTCCGCTTTTCTCCGATCCCTCCATAGGCGGCAGCGGCGCCTGACAAGCCCCACCCCGCTCAGTGAGCAGAGAGGGACCTGTCATCTGCCGGCTCAGCGGAGATCAACGGACAGATCTCCCGCTGAGCCGGCGGACTGAGGCGAAACGGAGCCCGCCTCGTGTGAAAGGGGCCTTAAGGCGTCAGCATACCAAGACATTTTGGACAATTTCACGCTCCCAACTTTGTGGGAACAGTTTGGGGACGGCCCCTTCCTGTTCCAACATGACTGCCCACCAGTGCACAAAGCAAGGTCCATAAAGACATGGATGAGCGAGTTTGGGGTGGAGGAACTTGACTGGCCCGCACAGAGTCCTGACCTCAACCCGACAGAACACCTTTGGGATGAATTATGCCCTGTACACATGGTCGGATTTTCCGATGGAAAGTGTGTGATAGGACCTTGTTGTCGGAAATTCCGACAGTGTGTGTGCTCCATCACACATTTTCCATCTGATTTTCCGACACACAAAGTTGGAGAGCAGGAGATAAAATTTTCCCACAACAAAATCCGTTGTCGGAATTTCCGATCGTGTGTACACAAATCTGATGCACAAAGTGCCACGCATGCTCAGAATAAATAAAGAGATGAAAGCTATTGGTCACTGCCCCGTTTATAGTCCCGACGTACATGTTTTACGTCACCACGTTCAGAACGATCGGATTTTCCGACAACTTTGTGTGACCGTGTGTATGCAAGACAAGTTTGAGCCAACATCCGTCGGAAAAAATCCTAGGATTTTGTTGTCGGAATGTCCAAACAAAGTCCGACCGTGTGTACGGGGCATTAGAGCGGAGACTGTGAGCCAGGCCTTTTCCTCCAACATCAGTGCCTGACCTCACAATTGCTCTTCTGGAAGAATGGTCAAACATTCCCATAGACACCCTCCTAAACCTTGTGGACGGCCTTCCCAGAAGAGGTGAAGCTGTTATAGCTGCAAAGGGTGGAGCCAACTCAATATTGAACCCTACGGACTAATGCCCCGTACACACGGTCGGACTTTTCATCTACAAAAGTCCGACGGACGCCGACGGACTAAAGCTGGCTGACAATCCGATCGTGTGTGGGCTTCCCCGGACTTTCAGCGGACTTTTCCAGCCTCAAATCTGACGGACTTTAGATGTGGAACATGATTCAAATCTTTACGTCGTAACTCCGCTGGACCCAAAAATCCGCTCGTCTGTGTGCTAGTCCGATGGACAAAAACCCACGCTAGGGCAGCTATTGGCTACTGGCTATCAACTTCCTTATTTTAGTCCGGTGTACGTCATCACGTACGAATCCATCAGACTTTTGTGTGATCGTATGTAGGCAAGTCCGTTCGTAAGAAAGTCTGCCGCAAGTCCGCCAAAAGTCTGTCGAAAGTCTGTTGGACTTTTGTAGATGAAAAGTCCGACCGTGTGGCCGTGCGGCATAAGACTGGGATGTCATTAAAGTTCATGTGTGTGTAAAGGCAGGTGTCCCAATACTTTTGGTAATATAGTTTATAGACGCTATAACTTTTGACGCAATCCAATTAATATACACTTTTTTTTTTTTTACCAGACACATTAGTAGCAGAAGACATTTTCTCCACAAATTATAAAGAAATTTGATTTTTACATGTCTGTTGTTCCTACTCTGTAAATCGTTACTCTTTATTTGATGTGTGTTTTGTTAAACTTGATCAATCAATAAAAGTTTATCAAAGGAAAAAAAAAAAAAATTCGATTTTTTAATTTTTTTATTAGATGTGTTTTATAGCAGAATGTAAAAAATAATGTTTTTTTCAAAATGGTTTTTTTTTGTCTGTTTGTTTATATTGCAAAATATAAAAAAAACAGTGGTGATTAATTACCACCAAAAGAAAACTCAATTTGTGTGAAAAGAATTGTATAAACGTCATTAGTGCACAGCGTGGCATGAACGTGCAATCGCCAGTTAAAGTAGTGCAGTGCTGAATAGCAAAAAATGGCCTGGTCATGGGGGGGGGGGGGGGGTAAAACCATCCGGAGTGGTTAACATCGGCCACGGGTAGCTCTACACTTCCCTTCTTGGCTCCGGGTCAGTGCCAAAATATTGAAGCAACTGGATGAGCACGACAGCCAGGCACCTAGCATCTTCAGGAGGAGAGGTCAGCAATGGCAGCCCCTGAATATTTCACTCTCTACAAGTTTCCTTTAAATATAAAAAAAAAAAGAAATATGCTGATAACACTGATTTTTTTTTTTTTGTTTCCATATTTTTTTTCCCTTCTTCTAGAAAGTGCAACATTGTATTTAAATCTTTAATTTCCTGCAGACTCTTAATGGCCTCTCCCTCCCTGCGGCCTTACGGCAATTACGGCGATCGCCAAATCCAGGGGGCCGTATGAAGGAACCGGAGAGGGTACAGAGGAATATTCCTAATGCTGACCCATATCTCCAGAGCCGCCTCCTGTAATTACCATCCATTCCTCCGATCGCATCCCCCCCACCCCCCAAAAAAAAAACGTTTGTTCTGCCGCCAACTCACATCATGTAATGAACAAAGCAATAACAATCCTTCAATACTCATCGCGCCTTTATCATCTACTTGGGCCAATGTACTAATTATTAGTAGCGGTCGGATTGGAGAACGCGCGTTCCCTTGTTAACAGCAAAATATAATTGGAGCACAAAAAGCGCCAAACTCCATTTCCTTACAATAAGCGATCCGCCGTTATTAGGTAATCTTTAACAATTAAACGTGGGCGGTGAACCGGAGCCGCGGCATAAAGTTGCACTAATAAATATTTAATGGTGAATAATACGCCATCCATCACGGCACTCCAGAGCGCGCCGCGCACAAAAAAATTTACAGGGGACTTTTAAAACAGACTAAATTGTTTTTTTTTTTTTTTTATTTTGCTGCTCTTTTAGAGTGAGTCAGATCTTTCTCTAGCCGGGCGCAAAAAAAAAAGAAAAACGAAGCCAGGTATTCCTTGTCCTGAACAATAAAGCTTTACCAGTTTGTTTGTTTTTACTAAAAAGTAAGCGATGACACACTGTAGAATCCAAAATCCAATGCTAGCAAAACTTTATTGTTCTGGACGAGTAGCACAAAGCCCCACCTAGGACTCCCTCTAATGATGAGTTTTGTCCGACAAGGTCCCGGCCTGGCTTTGTGTTGCTTGTCCTGAACAATAAAGCTTTACCAGTTTGTTTGTTTTTTTTATTAAAAAGTAACCGATGACACACTGTAGAATCCAAAATCCAATGTTAGTAAAACTTTATTGTTCTGGAAGAGTAGCACAAAGCCCCACCTAGGACACCCTCCAATGACGAGTTTTGCCCACAAGGTCCCAGCCTGGCTTTGTGTTTCTTGTCCTGAACAATAAAGCTTTACCAGTTTTTTTTTAATATTTTTTATTAAAAAGTAGCAGTTGACACACACTGTAAAATCCAATGCTAGCAAAACTTTATTGTTCTGGACGAGTAGCACAAAGCCCCACCTAGGACTCCCTCTAATGACGAGTTTTGTCCACAAGGTCCCAGCCTGGCTTTGTGTTGCTTGTCCTGAACAATAAAGCTTTACCAGTTTACCAGTTTTTTAAATTTTTTATTAAAAAGTAGCAGTTGACACACTGTAAAATCCAATGCTAGCAAAACTTTATTGTTCTGGACGAGTAGCACAAAGCCCCACCTAGGACTCCCTCTAATGATGAGTTTTGTCCACAAGGTCCCGGCCTGGCTTTGTGTTGCTTGTCCTGAACAATAAAGCTTTACTAGTTTGTTTTGTTTTTTTTATTAAAAAGTAACCGATGACACACTGTAGAATCCAAAATCCAATGTTAGTAAACCTTTATTGTTCTGAACGAGTAGCACAAAGCCACACCTAGGACTCCCTCTAATGACAAGTTTTGCCCACAAGGTCCCGGCCCGGCTTTGTGTTGCTTCTCCTGAACAATAAAGCTTTACCATTTTTTAAAATTTTTTATTAAAAAGTAGCAGTTGACACACTGTAAAATCCAATGCTAGCAAAACTTTATTGTTCTGGACGAGTAGCGCAAAGCTCCACCTAGGACTCCCTCTAATGATGAGTTTTGTCCACAAGGTCCCAGCCCAGCTTTGTGTTGCTTCTCCTGAACAATGAAGATTTACCAGTTTTTTTTTTTTGTTTTTTTTTATTAAAAAGTAACTGATGACCCTCAAAGACACTTGATTTTGGATATGTATTCTCTAATCTTCGCAGGTAGGGATCCCAAAGAAAAAACAAAACTAGTCAACAATGGCAAAAGGGAACTTGCAATAGATCTGTCAAAGGAGGACTGGGATTGAATCCACACCCATATCCACAAAGGGTCAAGTAACATCTCAGCACAGGAAAACGGACTCAAAATCTACTCAAGATGGTACAGGACCCCAGACAGAACCCATAAATTTCATCCCAGTGTCTCTCCACTGTGCTGGAGATGCAACATAGCCCGTGGTTCCCTGCTCCACATATGGTGGGACTGCTCATTGATGCAACCTTTCTGGAAAGAAATACACCAACTTACTACTCAAATAACAACTTACTCCGCAGACCTCCCCCCTGGCAAAATACCTACTTCACCACACATCCATACCCCAATCGGCCTACAAAAGATCTCTTACCCTCCACCTCATCAACGCAGCCAAAATATGCATACCCTTACATTGGAAGGATAGTACCCCCCCCAGTATCTCAGAGTGGCTTCAACGTATAGGGAGGATCGCCGAAATGGAGGACCTAAGTCCACCAGGCAATTCCATAAAACCATAAAACCTGGGCCTGCTGGCTACACTTCACAGAATCTGTATGTAGCAAAGTCCCGGGGGCCCCTGAAACCCAATAGTGACCTCCAGAGTTAAGGACAGCTGACATCCTTCAGTGTAGAGTGGGTTACAAGGCATGGTGGGTGTAATGCAAGATGAACAGGTGGGCGCCAGACACTTTTTGAATGCAAAGAGATTTATTGTCTCTTAAACAGAACTGTGGGAGAGAGGGTTAGGGCCAGGACACCCTTGATGCAATGTTAATTGGCAGACTCTGAGACTTCTATAGGTAGACAGCTATACAGGTGAAGGCCTCCAGCCGGACACCACTTCTGTATAGGTAGGACCGATGTCTCCTATGGCAACAATCTTCTAGCTGTTACTAACGGTAAAGTATTCAACTATCTGCAACACGGACAGTTCTCTTTACCCCACCACCACTCATTGTGGGTCTTCACTCAACGAGCTCCCAGTCTCTCCCTCACTAGACTTCAGATCCACTAGCCATTGGATCCCCTGAGCTCTGTTAGCACTCAGTATCTTCCTCAAGCGTCACCCCCGCTTCACTGCCGGGTCCCTGGCTTGGCACTCACAGGTACTCTTCAAGCTTCACCCTTGCTGACAGATTAAGTCCCTGGATTGACACTTCACAAGCATCACCTCTGCTGTCCTGCTGGGTCCCTGACTCGGCACTTGCTGAAGGTTTCCCACTTCTTCACCGTCGCCGGTTGGCGAGAAGTCTGCTCTGGTACTGGCCTCAGCTTACTCACAATGGTCTCCGGTAGCATGGTGGATGGTCCCCTTGTGGCAACAGCTTCCCCTCTACCTCCGACCACAACTGGTTCCCTGGTCTGTGGAACCGTTACTTCTGGTTGGACTACAAGCCTGCAGTCTCAGCCCCGCAATACTTCTGGATAGGCTCTCAGCTAGCTTGGCAGCCGGATGTCCCCGAGATAGACCTTAGGTTTCTGGCCTAGGTGCCCGGGGCAATACGACACACGCTCACCCAGACAAACATCCAGGTGGCACAGAACCCCGATCACCTGACTCCACCCAAATAAATAGGCTCTTCCAGCAGGCCAAGAGATCCAAGAAAATCCCTGCCCATTGGCTGAGACACCCCATTCATTCCTTATTTGTCCTTGCAGTGCCCTTGTCTTATCTAATGTCACCAGATACCCGGCCACATAGGTGTGCGCAGCCTATTGTATTAGGGTGTGCACCCCAAACAGAACCTCATGTATGTGTATATATACAGTCAGGTCCATAAATATTGACACAATTCTAATCTTTTTGGCTCTATACACCACCACAATGGATTTGAAATGAAACGAACAAGATGTGCTTTAACTGCAGACTTTCAGCTTTAATTTGAGGATATTTACATCTAAATCAGGTGAACGGTGTAGGAATTACAACAGTTTGTATATGTGCCTCCCACTTTTTAAGGGACCAAAAGTAATGGGACAATTGGCTGCTCAGCTGTTCCATGGCCAGGTGTGTGTTATTCCCTCATTATCCCATTTACAAGGAGCAGATAAAAGGTCCAGAGTTAATTTTAAGTGTGCTATTTGCATTTGGAATCTGTTGCTGTCAACTCTCAATATGAGGTCCAAAGAGCTGTCACTATCAGTGAAGCAAGCCATCATTAGGCTGAAAAAACAAAACAAACCCATCAGAGAGATAGCAAAAACATTAGGTGTGGCCAAATCAACTGTTTGGAACATCCTTAAAAATAAAGAACGCACCGGTGAGCTCAGCAACACCAAAAGACCCGGAAGACCACGGAAAACAACTGTGGTGGATGACCGAAGAACTCTTTCCCTGGTGAAGAAAACACCCTTCACAACAGTTGGCCAGATCAAGAACACTCTCCAGGAGGTAGGTGTATGTGTGTCAAAGTCAACAATCAAGAGAAGACTTCACCAGAGTGAATACAGAGGGTTCACCACAAGATGTAAACCATTGGTGAGCCTCAAAAACAGGAAGGCCAGATTAGAGTTTGCCAAACAACATCTAAAAAAGCCTTCACAGTTCTGGAACAACATCCTATGGACAGATGAGACCAAGATCAACTTGTACCAGAGTGATGGGAAGAGAAGAGTATGGAGAAGTAAAGGAACTGCTCATGATCCAAAGCATACCACCTCATCAGTGAAGCATGGTGGTGGTAGTGTCATGGCGTGGGCATGTATGGCAGCCAATGGAACTGGTTCTCTTGTATTTATTGATGATGTGACTGCTGACAAAAGCAGCAGGATGAATTCTGAAGTGTTTCGGGCAATATTATCAGCTCATATTCAGCAAAATGCTTCAGAACTCATTGGACGGCGCTTCACAGTGCAGATGGACAATGACCCAAAGCATACTGCAAAAGCAACCAAAGAGTTTTTTAAGGGAAAGAAGTGGAATGTTATGCAATGGCCAAGTCAATCACCTGACCTGAATCTGATTGAGCATGCATTTCACTTGCTGAAGACAAAACTGAAGGGAAAATGCCCCAAGAACAAGCAGGAACTGAAGACAGTTGCAGTAGAGGCCTGGCAGAGCATCACCAGGGATGAAGCCCAGCGTCTGGTGATGTCTATGCGTTCCGGACTTCAGGCTGTACTTGACTGCAAAGGATTTACAACCAAGTATTAAAAAGTGAAAGTTTGATGGATGATTGTTAATCTGTCCCATTACTTTTGGTCCCTTAAAAAGTGGGAGGCACATATACAAACTGTTGTAATTCCTACACCGTTCACCTGATTTGGATGTAAATACCCTCAAATTAAAGCTGAAAGTCTGCAGTTAAAACACATCGTATTCATTTCATTTCAAATCCATTGTGGTGGTGTATAGAGCCAAAAAGATTAGAATTGTGTCGATGTCCCAATATTTATGGACCTGACTGTATATATATATAAATATACACACACACAGTTATGTGTACATAGGAACAGTGATCTGGCTCTTCTCCCTGAAAATCAGGGATAAAAAACAGCCAGATTAGTAAGTAAAATCGGCACACATTACACATTGTTAGGCAAACCTTTAACCTCTTCCCAGCCGGTGTCATTAGTACGATGTACAATATTATCACCATTCACTGTATTGGTGTCACTAATGGTGTCAGTGTCAGTTCGTGACCCTCCCAGCCAGTGTCAGCACCAAATTGCCTGCTACATTATCACAGTCCCATTATAAGTCATTGGTCACCGCCATTACCAGTATAGTGTCATAGCTGTGTACATTCCAATATATATATATACCATGGTTTATAGACACTATAACTTTCACACAAACCAATGAAAATATACTTATTAGGATTTTTTTTTTTTACCAAAGACATGTAGCAAAATACAGTTTGGTCTAATTCTATGAAGAAATTTAAGGGTTTTTTTTTTTTTTTATTAAACGTTTTGGTCTTTTTTCATGTTTTATAAAAAATACTTTATATCATACATTTATTTTATAAAAAATAAAAAAAAATCCAGGAGGTGATCAAATTCCACCAAAAGAAAGATCTATTTAGATAAATATAATTTGTTTACAGAGTTGCATGACTGCGCAATTGTGTATGGAAATCAGCAGGATTCGTTACACCAGAAGCCCTTCAATAGAAGATTGGAAGAACGTTGCCTGGTCTGATGAGTCTGGATTTCACCTCCGACATTCAGATGGTGGGGTCAGAATTTGGTGCATGGATCCATCCTGCCTTATATCACCGGTTCAGGCTGGTGGTGGGGGTGTAATGGTGTGGGGGATGGGATATCACCGGTTCAGGCTGGTGGTGGGGGTGTAATGGTGTGGGGGATGGGATATCACCAGTTCAGGCTGGTGGTGGAGGTGTAATGGTGTAGGGGATGGGGTATCACCGGTTCAGGCTGGTGGTGGGGGTGTAATGGTGTGGGGGGATGGGATATCACCGGTTCAGGCTGGTGGTGGGGGTGTAATGGTGTGGGGGATGGAATATCACCGGTTCAGGCTGGTGGTGGGAGGTATAATGGTGTGGGGGATGGGGTATCACTGGTTCAGGCTGGTGGTGGGGGTGTAATGGTGTGGGGATGGGATATCACCGGTTCAGGCTGGTGGTGAGGGTGTAATGGTGTGGGGGATGGGATATCACCGGTTCAGGCTGGTGGTGAGGGTGTAATGGTGTGGGGGATGGGGTATCACCGGTTCAGGCTGGTGGTGGGGGTGTAATGGTGTGGGGGATGGGATATCACTGGTTCAGGCTGGTGGTGGGGGTGTAATGGTGTGGGGGATGGGATATCACCGGTTCAGGCTGGTGGTGGGGTGTAATGGTGTGGGGGATGGGGTATCACCGGTTCAGGCTGGTGGTGGGGGTGTAATGGTGTGGGGGATGGGGTATCACTGGTTCAGGCTGGTGGTGGGGGTGTAATGGTGTGGGGGATGGGATATCACCGGTTCAGGCTGGTGGTGGGGGGTGTAATGGTGTGGGGGATGGGGTATCACTGGTTCAGGCTGGTGGTGGGGGTGTAATGGTGTGGGGGATGGGATATCACCGGTTCAGGCTGGTGGTGGGGGTGTAATGGTGTCGAGGATGGGGTATCACCGGTTCAGGCTGGTGGTGGGGGTGTAATGGTGTGGGGGATGGGATATCACCGGTTCAGGCTGGTGGTGGGGTGTAATGGTGTGGGGGATGGGATATGTATCTATACCACCAAGAATGAAGTCCAAAGGGGGTCCAACCCACTACTAGCAAGGGGGACCTAATAAAAGGGGGTCCAACCCGCTACTGGCAAGACACACCTAATAAAAGGGTGGTGAGTGTATATATCCTACAAATGGTATTGTTAAGCATTGAAGATTATAAATAAATAAATATGTACAGTATTTCATACTCTGACAACACCCTTTGACAAGTATCGGAAGGCCGCGTATAATGCAATTTAGTTTTATACACATCTAAGACATTGATCTTCTAATCTAATCTCGGTGGAGCCCGTGTATGACGGGACATCTCCCTCACATCCCCATTCACTGCCATCTCCGTGTCATACCGGAGGAATAATTGTATTTATTTATTCGGAGGTGTCTGTGCCTCTGTCTGTGTCTCAGGTCACGCCGTGGATCGGAATATTAAACCGCCGTTAATGGAGAGCAGGCGGGGAGACAGCGAGCATTAACTCATCCGAACGAGGACGTTCCTTTCAGGGCGGTGAAAGAGAAATACTTGTATTGACCCGATACAGATACATGTGTCCTGTACTGATGATAACTTGTATAAACTGCGCCCTGACTCTCGAAATGTCCGGCCGGATTAAAGCGGCGCAGCCACGTTTTAGTGGAAGAGGAAGTGCGCGCATCCCTCGGTGGACCACGTCTATCCCCCCCCCATTCCAGTGTCGCGGCCCCAGTCAGTGCCCCACCCCCCCCAAGAACGTCAGATGCCTGCTGGGCCCACTGTGGACAACAGAGAATATCTTTAATGTCCCAAAATGAAGGGACCATGGGAATTGGGATTTTGTGATGTGCCCAGACAATGACCAAAAAAAAGAAAAAAAAATCCATTAAACCATTTTTATTTTACCATTAAAAATTAAAATTTCTTAAAAACATTTATCATTAGCTCTATTTCCAGAATGGAGAATATACAACAGAGTGCATAGAAACGACAAACAGGTGGATCGACGTATTTCGCCCAATAAAAGCTTCCTCTGGATCCACTTTGTTTTCCACTCAATAAAATATTATATATACACACAATATACAACATTTTAAAGATTGAAAAACGAATTGGATCCTGAGGAAGCTCTTATCAGGTGAAACATGTCGATCCACCTGCTCTTTGTTTCTATGCACTCTGTTATATACTTCATGCTGGAAATAGAGCGAATTACAAATGTTTTTGAGAAACGTTAATTTTTTATGGTAAGATAAAAATGTTTTTATGGATGTTTTTTCTTTTTGATTGTTGTCTGGGCACATCAAAATCCCTATCTACTAAGAGGGATACACTGGAAGAAGGATACATTGCAAGGGGGAAACACTGGAAGAGGAATACATAGGAAGAGGGATACATTGGAAAATGAAGATTGGAAGGATATATTGTGAGAGGCATACATTAGAAGAGGAAGATTGAAAGAGTAATATATTGGAAGAGGAATACATTGGAAGAGAGGGATGCATTGAAAGAGGGATACATTGGAAGAAGAATACGTTGGATGAAGGATACATTGGAGGAAGGATACATTGGAAGAGGGATACATTGGAGGAGGGATACATTGGAAGAGGGATACATTGGAGGAAGGAAACACTGGAAGAGGGATACATTGAGAGAAGGATACATTGGAGGAGGGATAAATTGGAAAAAGGATACATTTGAAGATAGATACATTGGAAGAGAGGGATACATTGGAAGAGAGGGATACATTGGAGGAAGGATACATTGAGAGAAGGATACATTGGAAGAGGGATACATTGGAGGAGGGATACATTGAGAGAAGGATACATTGGAGGAAGGACACATTGGAGGAAGGATACATTGAAAGAGAAGGATACGTTGGAGGAGGGATACATCGGAGGAGGGATACATTGGAGGAGAGATACATTGAGAGAAGGATACATTGGAGGAGGGACACATTGGAGGAAGGATACATTGAAAGAGAAGGATACGTTGGAGGAGGGATACATTGGAGGAGGGATACATTGGAGGAAGGATACATTGGAGGAGGGATAAATTGGAAAAAGGATACATTTGAAGATAGATACATTGGAAGAGAAGGATACATTGGAAGAGAGGGATACATTGGAAGAGAGGGATACATTGGAAAAGAGGGATACATTGGAGGAAGGATACATTGGAGGAGGGATACATTGGAGGAGGGATACATTGGAAGAAGGATACATTGGAGGAAGGATACATTGGAGGAGGGATACATTGGAGGAAGGATACATTGGAAGAGGGATACATTGGAGGAGGGATATATTGGAAGAGGGATACATTGGAAGAAGGATACATTGGAAGAGGGATACATTGGAGGAGGGATACATTGAGAGAAGGATACATTGGAGGAAGGATACATTGGAGGAGGGATACATTGGAGGAGGGATACATTGAGAGAAGGATACATTGGAGGAAGGATACATTGGAGGAGGGATACATTGGAGGAGGGATACATTGGAAGAGGGATATATTGAGAGAAGGATACATTGGAGGAAGGATACATTGGAGGAAGGATACATTGGAGGAGGGATACATTGGAGGAGGGATACATTGGAAGAGGGATACATTGAGAGAAGGATACATTGGAGGAAGGATATAGTGGAAGTGACCGATGATTGTGAATAAATCTAATCCAATCACTCACAAATGTTGGAAAGTTTTCTTTTGATCATCATCAAACAGCGAAGGATACATTGGAAGAGGGATACATTGGAGGAGGGATACATTGAGAGAAGGATACACTGGAGGAAGGACACATTGGAGGAGGGATACATTGGAGGAGAGACACATTGGAGGAAGGATACATTGAAAGAGAAGGATACGTTGGAGGAGGGATACATTGGAGGAAGGATACATTGGAGGAGGGATACATTGGAGGAAGGATACATTGGAAGAGGGATACATTGGAGGAGGGATACATTGGAGGAAGGATACATTGGAAGAGGGATACATTGGAGGAGGGATACATTGGAAGAGGGATACATTGGAAGAAGGATACATTGGAGGAGGGATACATTGGAGGAAGGATACATTGGAAGAGGGATACATTGGAGGAGGGATACATTGGAGGAAGGATACATTGGAAGAGGGATACATTGGAGGAGGGATACATTGGAGGAGGGATACATTGGAAGAGGGATACATTGGAGGAGGGATACATTGGAGGAAGGATACATTGGAAGAGGGATACATTGGAGGAGGGATACATTGGAAGAGGGATACATTGGAAGAAGGATACATTGGAGGAGGGATAAATTGGAGGAGGGATACATTGGAGGAGGGATACATTGGAAGAAGGATACATTGGAGGAGGGATAAATTGGAGGAGGGATACATTGGAGGAGGGATACATTGGAAGAAGGATACATTGGAGGAGGGATACATTGGAAGAGGGATACATTGAGAGAAGGATACGTTGGAGGAAGGATATAGTGGAAGTGACCGATGATTGTAATTGTGACCGATGGTTGTGAATAAATCTAATCCAATCACTCACAAATGTTGGAAAGTTTTCTTTTGATCATCATCAAACAGCGAGTCTGTCCTGACACCATCCGTCTCCTTTCATCCTCCATACGATGCTGGAAGGATCCGGATCCCCCCGGGAATCTCTCACATTCATATTTTATACTGACATGCCTGGAAAGCTCGTTCCTTTTCTCATTTCTCTCTTACTTCTTTCTTTCCCGTTTTCTCCTCTTTGATGTACTAAGTGTTTGGAAATATTCATTAGAGGACGAGGGGGGATTCTGTTTGAAAATCATACGGGAAGAAGAGAGGCCGGGATGGGGATGCAGAACATCGCCTCCCTCTGCTTTTATCTCCAGAAAGACGACACCATCTTTGCATCATCCAAGGTCGCCATCTACATCCTGGATGAAGACACTGGCTCAGAGAAGACGTCATCATGTAAATCCTGGAGCCTGTGCAGTTCTTGGGTGTCTTCACCAATGTCTGACACAGAGCAGCCTCTCACTATGTGACTTGCTACAAAGTTACAATGTACAGTCTGATCACAGAGGAGGGGGTGACACCATTCCATAGCACAGTAATCTGGAGTTTGTCTGTACTCCTCCCTTGGATAAAGGACACCATTTCCATAGTACAGTCACTTGGAGTTTGTCTTTATTTCTCCCCAGGATAAGTGACACCATTTCAGTGACACCATTTTCATAGTACAGTAACCTGGAGTTTGTCTGTACTCCTCCCTTGGATAAGTGACACCATGTCTATAGTTCAGAAACCTGGAGTTTGCATTTATTCCTCCCTTGGATAAGTGACACCGATTCCATAGTACAGTCACCTGGAGTTGGTCTGTACTCCTCCCAGAATAAGTGACACAATTTTTATAGTACAGTCACCTGGAGTTGTCTTCAATTCTCCCCAGTATAAGTGATGCAATTTCCGTAGGACAGTAACATGGAGTTTGCCTGTAATCTTCCCTTGGATAAGTGACACCATTTCCATAGTACGGTAACATGGAGTTTGTCTTTGATCCTCCTGGTATTAGTGACACCATTTCAGCACCGCTATTTCCATAGTACAATATCCCAGAGTTTGCTTTAATCTTCCCAGAATAAGTGACACCATTTTAGTGACACCATTTCCATAGTACAGTCACCTGGAGTTTGTCTTTAATCCTCCCAATATAAGTGATGCCATTTCCGTAAGACAGTAACATGGAGTTTGTCTGTAATCGGCCCTTGGATACGTGACACCATAATACAGTAACCTGGAGTTTGTCTTTATTCCTACCCAGTATAAGTGATGCCATTTCTGTGGTAAAGTAACCTGGAGTTTGTCTTTAATCCTCCTAGAACAGGGGTCTTCAAACTTTCTAAACAAAGGGCCAATTTACTGTCCTCCAGGGGGCCAGACTGTGGCCATTGGGAGTACAAAATGTCTCAGCATCAGTGGGAATAGACAATTCCCCATCATTGGTGTCAGTGGGAGGAATTGTGCCCCATCATTGGGCCCCATCATTGGTTTTATTGGGAGGAATTGTGCCCCATCATTGGTGTCATTGGGTCCCATTGTTGGTGTCAGTGGGAAGAATTGTGCCCCAGCATTGGTGTCATTGGATTCCATTGTTGGTGTCCTTGGGAGGAATTGTGCCCCATCATTGGTGTCATTGGGCCCCATTGTTGGTGTCAGTGGGAGGAATTGTGCCCCATCATTGGTGTCATTGGATTCCATTGTTGGTGTCAGTGGGAAGAATTGTGCCCCATCATTGGTGTCATTGGGCCCCATTGTTGGTGTCCTTGGGAGGAACTGTACCGTTGAAGTTTAGCTTTAACTTGATGGACTTGTGTCTTTTTTCAACCTCACCTACTATGTAACTATGATGTCACTGGTAGGAGGTGTGCCCTTCATTGTTGTTAGTGAATAAAATAGCACCCCGAGGGCCACATAAAAGCAAGCAAAGGGCCGCATCCGGCCCCCGAGCCGCAGTTTGGAGACCACTCTCCTAGAATAAGTGACACCATTTTTTTAGTACAGTCACCTGGAGTTTGTCTTTAATTCTCCCCAGTGATGCAATTTCCATAGGACAGTAACATGGAGTTTGTCTGTAATCTTCCCTTGGATAAGTGACACCATTTTCATAGTTCAGTAACCTGGAGTTTGTCTTTAATCCTCCCAGAATAAGAGACTCCTTTTCCATAGTACCACAACATGGAGTTTGTCTTTAATCCTCCTGGAATAAGTGACACCATTTCAGTGACACCTTTTTTTCATAGTACAGTAATCTGGAGTATGTCTGGAGTGATGCCCTTTCCATAGTAGAGTAACATGGAGTTTGTCTGTAATCTTCCCTTGGATAAGTGACACCATTTCCATAGTAAAGTAACATGGAGTTTGTCTTTAATCCTTCTTGAATAAGTGACACCATAAGCAGCGATATAATAACATAAAAGGAGGTTTTAGGAAGGTAATAAGATATAACAGCCCGGTGTCATTTAATCGCCGCTGCATTTGTAATTTGTTGGGTTTGGCGTTTGCACAGCTGCCGCTTTGTAAATAACCCCCATAAAGCGCGTGCTTTTTTATCCGCTTTTTTATCCGCTTTTTTATCCGCGTATTTTTTTTTTTTTTTCCTCAGGTATCCCAGAAGCAATACGAGACGTTCCCTCCATTTGTATTCATTACTCTTCTCGGCGTTATTTGTCTTCTGTCATTACAAAGCAACGTTTTCTTTTTTTCCGCTCGGTACAAAACAATAGAACTGTCACCGGCTGAAAAACTTAAAAGATAAAATTCACGAGGCGTTGCCGGGTCGTAAAGCTAAGAAGCGGCAAGACATCAACGGGGGACGGGGGGGACGGGGGTGGAGACAACAAATTTCTGTCGCTGGGAGGGGGAAAAAAAAAGTCTGTGTAATGTTTTACTGTCTTTTATTTAGATATAGATTCCCTCGGCAGACGTGTTTTATTCGGCGCATTACCGCGGCCCCCCGATGGGACTCTGTGCAGTCGCAGTTGTGCGTATATTAGGAGATGAGCGCAGGATGGTGGTGGTGGGAGAATGAGGAGGTGAAGCCTGGAAAATGGAGGATTAGGATGCAACATGAAAACAGGGGGCGCCCAAAACCCTTTACGGCACCGAGCTAGCGGCCAAGAAATCAGCATGCGCATGTCGGCCTCTATTCTCAGATGTTATAAAATACAGCCGGATGCATTTTATTATCCCAAAATGGTGGTTTGGGACAACCATGAAAAAAAGTCAAACCCCGGGCATTTAATCCGCCACCTGCCTCCCCCTATATACAGTACTGTTTTTTAAACCCTGTTCAGTCTGGTGACATCACAGCAGCTTACTCTTCTTCTGGCAGTGGTGAGGGGGGGGCGGGCATTCTGCTTGGACTGGGAACTTTGGTGGCCAATGAGGATGGGTGGATGATAAAGGGGGAGGTGGTCAGTGGTAACCAATAAAGATGGGTGGATGGTAAAGATGGGGGGAAGGATGGTCAGTGGTAGACAAATAAAATAGGTGGATGATGAAGAGGAGGGGGACAGCCAGTGGTGGATGATGAAGATAGGAGGATGATGAAGAAGAAGAGGGAGGGGGGTTGGTGGTGGCCAATAAAAATGGGTGGATAGTGAAGAAGTAGGGGTGGTCAGTGGGGTGGTCAGTGGTGGCCAATGAAGAGGAGTGGATGATAAAGAAGGAGGGGTGGTGAATGGTGGCCGATAAAGATGAGTGGATGGTGAAGATGTGCGGGGGTTGTCAGTGGTGGCCAATGAAAATGAGTGGATAATAAAGAAGGAGGGGCAGTCTAAGGTGGCCAGTGAAGATGAGCGGATGAAAAAGGGAGAGGTGGTCAGTGGTAACCAATGAAGATGGGTGGATGATAAAGATGGGGGGAAGGATGGCCAGTAATGGGTGAATAATGAAGTGGGTGATGGTGGTGGTCAATGGGGGGCAATGAAGATGGATGATTGATGAAGAAGGAGGAGGGTAGTTAGAGGTAGACACATAAAATAGGTGGATGATATGATGAGGAGGAGGGGGGCAGCCAGTGGTAGCTGATGAAGATAGGAGGATGATGAAGAGGGAGAGGGGTTGGTGGTGGCTAATAAAAATGGATGGATAGTGAAGAAGTAGGGGTGTTGTCAGTGGTGGCCAATGAAGATGAGTGGATGATAAAGAAGAAAGGGTGGTCAGTGGTGGCCAATAAAGGTGAGTGGATGACAAAGAAGGAGAGGTGGTCAGTGGTGGCTGATGAAGATGAGTGGGTGATAAAGAAAGAAGGGTGGTGAGTGGTGGCCGATGAAGATGAGTGGATGATAAAGAAGGATGGGCGGTCAGTGGCGGCTGATGAAGATGAGTGGATGGTGAAGAAGTGGGGAGGTGGTCAGTGGTGGCCAATGAAAACAAGTGGATAATAAAGAAGGAGGGGCAGTCTAAGGTGGCCAGTGAAGATGAGTGGATAATAAAGGAGGAGAGGTGGTCAGTGGTGGCCGATTAAGGTGAGTGGATGATAAAGAAGGAGTGATAGTGAGTGGTGATTAAGGAAGATGAGTGGATGATAAAGAAGGAGGGGCGGTCAGTGGTGGCCGATGAAGAAGAGTGGATGATAAAGAAGAAGGGGTGATCAGTGGTGGCCGACGATGATGAGTGGATGATAAAGAAGGAGGGGTGGTCAGTGTTCGCCCATGAAGATGAGTAGATGATAAAGATTCGGGGAGGGGTGGTCTGTAATGGGCAAAGAAGATGGGTGAATGATGAAGTGGGTGAAGATGGTCAATGGTGGCCAATAAAAATGGATGGATGATGAAGAAGGAGGGGGTAGTCAGTGATGGACAATTGAAATGGGTGGGTGATGAAGAGGAGGGAGGCAGTCCGTGGTGGATGATAAAGGCAGGGGGATGATGAGGAAAAAGGGGGAGGGGCGGTTAGTGGTGGCTAATGAGAATGGGTGGATGGTGAAGAAGGAGGGGTGGGCAGTGGTGGCTGATGAAGATGAGTGGATGATAAAGAAGGAGGGGTGGGCAGTGGTGGTCAATGCAGATGAGTGTATGATAAAGAAGGAGGGGTGGGCAGTGGTGGCTGATGAAGATGAGTGGATGATAAAGAAGGAGGGGTGGGCAGTGGTGGCTGATGAAGATGAGTGGATGATAAAGAAGGAGGGGTGGGCAGTGGTGGCTGATGAAGATGAGTGGATGATAAAGAAGGAGGGGTGGGCAGTGGTGGTCAATGCAGATGAGTGGATGATAAAGAAGGAGGTGTGGCCAGTGCTATCCAATGAAGATGAGTGGATGATGAAGGAGGAGTGGCTAGTGCTGGCCAATGAAGATGAGTGGATGATGCAGATGGAGGGGTGGCCAGTGGTGGCCGATGAAAATGGTTGGAAGATGAGGAATGGGAGGATTTGGTCTGTGCTAACCAATACAAATTGGTGAATTATAAACAGGAAGGGGGGGAAGGTGGATGATGATAATAAGTAAATAAGTAAATAATGAAGAAAGCAGAAGGGGTGATTGATGGTGCCTGATGAAGAAGGGTGGTGGTTGGTGGTGACCAATGAAGATGAATAAACGAAGAAGAAAGGGGGCGGTAGTCAGTGGTGGCCAATGAAAATGAGTGGATGATGCAGATGGAGGGGTGGCCAGTGGTGGCCGATGAAAATGGTTGGAAGATGAGGAATGGGAGGATTTGGTCTGTGCTAACCAATACAAATTGGTGAATTATAAACAGGAAGGGGGGGAGGGTGGATGATGATAATAAGTAAATAAGTAAATAATGAAGAAAGCAGAAGGGGTGATTGATGGTGCCTGATGAAGAAGGGTGGTGGTTGGTGGTGACCAATGAAGATGAATAAACGAAGAAGAAAGGGGGCGGTGGTCAGTGGTGGCCAATGAAAATGAGTGGATGATGTACAGGAAGGAGGGGGGGTGGTGGGCAATGAATATGGGTAAATGATGAAAAAGTGGGGGAGGAGTGGTTGGTGGTGTCTGATGGAGATGGTTGGATGATGAAGATAAGGGGGTGGCCAGTGGTGGGGCGATGTAATCAGGCTCTTAATGAATGTATTTAGTTTGCTAAAAGCACTGGAACGGCCACTTGTAGTCTCTACCAGAAGCCCATGTGACACGGTGGCAACACAGGAGCACAACTGGTAGACAGGGAGTGTTGTCACCCTATACCAGAAAGTGCCTGAACAAGGACCTTCAAGACAGGATCACCAGGGAATATACAAAACTGCAGATTTAAAAATGACTTGTTATATGACATCCACGTAACGTTTTATGGATTAGGCTCCCATCTGCTCTAACTGGCCATTTTCTGAACGATCAGCAAATTGAATGTCTGATAAATACGCCCCCAGATATGTACAGCTGGCTTTTCTTCTGACCAGGGTTCCCCGTTAATACAAGTAGCTCTTTTAGACCTGGTGCTTGAATTATCAGATCTTATTTACAGCTTCCAGGCCGCGTTAATAATTCATGTTCAGAGTGCTGGAGGGAAGTGTCTGGTGAGATGAGTTAGGACGGATCCCATACCGAACTCTGTGCCGTAATTCTCCCCGGAGATGGAATGAGCGGAGTCACCCCGAAATAATAAATAATACCAACCTACATCCTTCCACTATGAAAGTCAATATACAGAAATAACATACCATATACATATATATATATATATATATATATATATATATATATATATATATATATATATATATATATATATATATATATATACATATATATATACATACACAGTATGTACAATGTAAATAAAAAATATCAAAGGCAATCACTGCGCAAATCCCCCTTCCCACCCGTCTTTAACTAGTTATATAGTTAATTACAGTAGTTATAGATATATAGTTGCACATTTATAGTTACCTACAGCGGGTAAAATAAGTATTGAACATGTCACCATTTTTCTAGGTAAATCTATTGGTAAAGGTGGTATTGACATGAAAAGTTCCCCACATGTTGGTAACAACTCATCCAATCCATACACCAAAAAAAAAAAAAAACAGAAATGAAGTTCTGTGTAATGAAATGGAAGGACACAGGGAAAAAAAGTATTGAACACGCTATGTATGTATTTAATACTTGGTATAAAATCCTTTGTTGGTAATGACGGCTTCAAGACGCCGGCTCCTGTATGGAGAAACAAATCGCATGCGTGGCTCAGGTGTGATTTTTGGCCCATTCTTCCACACAAACACTCTTCAAATCTTGAAGGTTTCGTGGGCCTCTTCTATGAACTCTGATCTTTAGTTCTTTCCATTGATTCTCTGTTGGATTCAAGTCAGGAAATTGGCTGGGCCATTTTAGAAGCCTTATTTTCTTTCTTTGAACCCAATGGAGAGTTTCCTTGGCTTTGTGTTTGGGGTCATTGTCTTGCTGAGATGTCCGCCCTCGTTTTATCTCCTTCATCCTGGTAGATGGCAGCAGATTTTTATCACCATTCATCCTTCCTTCAACGATATGAAGTTTGCCAGTACCGTATGCTGAAAAACAGCCCCGCCCACACCATGATGTTCCCACCTCCAAACCTCACTGTTGGTATGGGTTTTTTTTTAGGGTGATGTGCCATGTGACCTCCAAACATGGTGTGTATTATGGCGACCAAAGAGTTCCATTTTGATCTCGTGTGACCAGACTATATTCTCCCAGAATTTCACAGGCTTGTTGTGCAGCAAACTTTAATCAAGCTTCAACATGCTTTTTCTTCAGCAATGGAGTGTTGCGTGGGTGAGCATGCATACAGGCCATGGTGGGTGAGTGCATTACTTATTGTCTACCTGCTAATTCCAGGTCTTTCTGAAGCACTCCACACGTGGTCCTTGGCACTTGGACAACTCTTCTGATAATTCTTTTCACTCCTTTGTCAGAAATTTTGCAAGGAGCACCTGGACATGACCTGTTTATTGTGAAATGATGTTATTTCCACTTCCGGATTATGGCCCCAACAGTGCTCACTGGAACATTCAGAAGTTTAGAAATCCTTCTGTAACCAACCAGTCTAGTTTGCAACAATAGGGTTGCGAAGGTCTTGAGAGAGCTCTTTGCTTTTACCCATCATGAGATGTTTCTTGTGTGACACCTTGGTAATGAGACACCTTTTTTACAGGCCATCAGTTGTGAGACTGAACCAGCTGATATTCTCCTGGAAGATGGAGCGTCGGATGGAGGCAGATCCCAGACTATGGTGAGCGGGGTGGAGGCAGATCTCAGAGGATGGAGCGTGGGATGGAGGCAAAACCCAGAGGATAGAGCACAGGATGGAGGCAGATCCCAGAGGATAGAGCACAGGATGGAGGCAGGTCCCGGAGGATGGAGCGCAGGATGGAGGCAGATCCCAGGGGATAGAGCACAGGATGGAGGCAGATCCCGGAGGATAGAGCACAGAATGGAGGGAGGTCCCGGAGGATGGAGCGCAGAATGGAGGCAGATCCCGGGGTATAGAGCACTGGATGGAGGCAAGTCCCGGAGGATAGAGCACAGGATGGAGGCAGGTCCCAGAAGATGGAGCGCAGGATGGAGGCAGATCCCAGGGGATAGAGCACAGGATGGAGGCAGATCCTGGAGGATAGAGCACAGAATGGAGGGAGGTCCCGGAGGATGGAGCGCAGAATGGAGGCAGATCCCGGGGTATGGAGCACTGGATGGAGGCAGGTCCCGGAGGATAGAGCACAGGATGGAGGCAGGTCCCAGAAGATGGAGCGCAGGATGGAGGCAGATCCGGGAGGATGGAGTGTGGGATGGAGGCAGATCCCAGAGGATGGAGAGCGAGATGGAGGCAGATCCCCGAGGATGGAGGCAGATCCGGGAATATGGAGAGCTGGATTTAGGCAGATGCCATAGGATGGAGAGCGGGGTGGAGGCAGATCCCCGAGGATGGGGCATTGGATGGAGGCAGATCCTGGAGGATGGAGAGTTGGATGGAGACAGATGCTGGAGGATAGAACACAGGATGGAGGCAGATCCCGGAGGATGGAGCACGGGATGGAGGCAGATCCCAGAGGATGGAGAGCGGGAAGGAGGCAGATCCTGGAGGATGGAGAGCGGGAAGGAGGCAGATCCCAGAGGATGGAGCGTGGGATGGAGGCAGCTCCCAGAGGATGGAGCGCGGGATGGAGTCAGGTCCCTAAAGATGGATAGCGGGATGGAGGCAGATCCCGGAGGATGGAGTGCGGGATGGAGGCAGATCCCAGAGGATGGAGCGTGGGATGGAGGCAGAGCCCGGAGGATGGAATGTGGGATGGAAGCAGATCCCGGAGGATGGAGCGTGGGATGGAGGCAGATGCCAGAGGATGTAGAGTGGGATGGAGGCAGATCCCAGAGGATGTAGCGTGGGATGGAGGCAGGTCCCGGAGGATGGAGCGTGGGATGGAGGCAGATGCCAGAGGATGGAGAGTGGGATGGAGACAGATCCCAGAGGATGGAGAGTGGGATGGAGGCAGATCACGGAGGATGGAGCATTGTATATTGTAACCTTTAGGCTGGGTTCACAGTGATGTGAACTTGATGTAGGTACCTCCGCATCCAATTCGCATGACAGGAGACTGTAACCAGCTCTCAATGGAGCCGGGGCTACCGTGGAGTGCACTGGAAAAGGGTCCTGTGCCTCTTTGGCTCCATTTCAGGTGCAAATTCAGGCAAAAATTCAGACCTGATTCGCACATGAAATGGTGAACAGGGACGCACCGGTCCCCCTGCTGTGAGCAGCTAGTGTGAACCCAGCCTCAAGAAGGAGGAGGAAGCATTTCCTCAGTCTCCCCCCCAATGATCAGACTGCAACATTATAACTTTATAGCAAGTCCCAAGGTGAGATGTGGCAGCAGGGGCTGATCTGTGTCAGACATTTGTGAAGCCAGCCATAAACTGCACAGACACCAGCATTTACATAATTGTGCCATCTTTGAGCTGGCATCTCAGTCCAGGAAATGAAGAGGAGGGAGGCAGTCCATGGTGGATGATAAAGACAGGAGGATGATGAGGGAAAAGGGTGAGGGGCGGTTAGTGGTGGCTAATGAGAATGGGTGGATGGTGAAGAAGGGGGGGGGGGTGGACAGTGGTGGCTGATGAAGATGATTGGATGATAAAGAAGGAGGGGTAGACAGTGGTGGTCAATGCAAATGGGTGGATGATAAAGAAGGAGGGGTGGCCAGTGCTATCCAATGAAGATGAGTGGATGGTGCAGGTGGAGGGGTTTGGGCCTGGCTCAGGGGCCGAGGTGTAGGAAGGATTTGGGCCGGCTCAGTGGCTGTGGTGTAGGAAGGAGTTGGCCTGGCTCAGAGGCCTCAGTATTGGAAAGAGTTGGCCTGGCTCAGAGACTGCAGTGTAGGAAGGATTTGGGCCGGCTCAGAGGCCGTGGTGTAGGAAGGAGTTGGTCTGGCTCAGAGCTTGCGATGTAGGAAGGAGTTGGCCACACTCAGAGGCCGCGGTGTATGAAGGAGTTGGCCCGGCTCAGAGGCCCCGGTATAGGAAGGAGTTGGCTTGGCTCAGAGGCCCCGGTATAGGAAGGAGTTGGCCTGACTCAGAGGCCCCGGTATAGGAAGGAGTTGGCCTGGCTCAGAGGCCCCGGTATAGGAAGGAGTTGGCCTGGCTCAGAGGCCCCGGTATAGGAAGGAGTTGGCAAGACTCAGAGGCAACAGTGTAGGAAGGAGTTTGTCCGGCTTAGAGGCCGCGGTGTAAGAAGGAGTTGGCCCAGCGCAGAGGCCGCGGTGTAGGCAGGAGTTGGCCTGGCTCAGAGGCCCCGGAATTGGAAAGAGTTGGCCTGGCTCAGAGGCTGCGGTGTAGGAAGGAGTTGGCTCAGCTCAGAGGCCGCGGTGTAGGCAGGAGTTGGTCCGGCTCAGAGGCCATGGTGTAGGAAGGAGTTGGCCCAGCTCAGAAGCCGCGGTGTAGGAAGGAGTTGGCCTGGCTCAGAGGCCCCGGGATAGGAAAGAGTTGGTCTGGCTCAGAGGCTGGAAGGAGTTGGTCTGGCTCTAAGGCCACTGTCTAAGAAGGATTTGGCCCAGTCTCTAAGCTGTTTATGAATCCCCAATGGAGAGACTTCCTCGGATGTAATGAGGTCAGTTTATCAGTGTCAGCCGTCGCCCGGTTGGCACACAATAACGCCAACCAATCTAGTGTTGATGAACTTTCAGCTCAGAAGATGGATGGAGCTGTTGTTGGTGTTTAATTTGTGTAATCACACATGATGATGGAGACGTGGAGGACGTAATCCTGATAAAATGCTCCAGGGTACAGAATCAGGAAAGGCACTTTGTAGAAGTACAGAGACTGGGGAGGACTTCAATCTTAAAGAGATCCGGTAACAACCGGTTTCGCAATTGCAATATTTCATTTTAAGCTATTATAGAGCTGAAGACGTGTTTATGAATAGTTGTTCCCCTTTTTAGCTGCATCTACTTTGAACAAGGTTAGGACTAGGGATGAGCTTCGTGTTCGAGTCGAACCCATGTTCGACTCGAACATCGGCTGTTCGATCGTTCGCCGAATTGCGAACGTTATGGGCCGTTCGCGCTAAATTCGTGTGGCGCGTCACGGCCCATAATTCACTGCGGCATCGCAGTGCATTGCTGGCTGATGATTGGCCAAGCATGCACTATGACCCGCATGCTTGGCCAATCACAGCGCTGTCAGTAGAGAGAGCTGTAATTGGCCAAAGCCAGGGTGGCTTTGGCCAATTACGGCTCAGGGCATTTAGTACACACCCCACACTATATAAGGCCGCCTGCACGGCGGCCCTGTGTAGTGTGTGTTCCGGTGTGCTGAGAGATAGAGAGAGAGAGAGACAGTGTCATTTGATTTGAGTTAGATAGATTAGGCAGAACAGTCAGTCAGTTAGCTGCACTTACAGTGTATTGTGTATATATATGCATCCCAGGTGTTGCATATATATATATACACTGTATTCAGTTTAGCTAGATCCGTTCCTGTTATCTTCTATCTAGACTATTTACATTTAATGCAGTGCGTCCTGCTCACAGTGTTCAGCTAGATCCGTTCCTGTTATCTTCTAGACTATTTACATTTAGTGCAGTGCGTCCTGCTCACAGTGTTCAGCTAGATCCGTTCCTGCTATTTACATTTAGTGCAGTGCGTCCTGCTCACAGTGTTCAGCTAGATCCGTTCCTGTTAAATTCCTACTGACCGGCAGGCTTGTCTGGTTACAGTATATAAAGCTACCTGAAGAAAATTACAGGTGTTCTATTTGATCCTATTAGTACCACGGTCAGGCAGCTAGACTATTTACATTTAGTACAGTGTGTCCTGCTCACAGTGTTCAGCTAGATCCGTTCCTGTTATCTTCCTACTGAC
Organism: Aquarana catesbeiana; assembly: GCF_042186555.1. Classification (NCBI taxonomy): domain Eukaryota; kingdom Metazoa; phylum Chordata; class Amphibia; order Anura; family Ranidae; genus Aquarana; species Aquarana catesbeiana. Next base: position 686,612,710 of record NC_133327.1, on the reverse strand, counting down.
AGGCAGGCTTGTCTGGTTACAGTATATAAAGCTACCTGAAGAAAATTACAGGTGTTCTATTTGATCCTATTAGTACCACGGTCAGGCAGCTAGACTATTTACATTTAGTACAGTGCGTCCTGCTCACAGTGTACAGCTAGATCCGTTCCTGTTATCTTCCTACTGACAGGCAGGCTTGTCTGGTTACAGTATATAAAGCTACCTGAAGAAAATTACAGGTGTTCTATTTGATCCTATTAGTACCACGGTCAGGCAGCTAGACTATTTACATTTAGTACAGTGCGTCCTGCTCACAGTGTTCAGCTAGATCCGTTCCTGTTATCTTCCTACTGACAGGCAGGCTTGTCTGGTTACAGTATATAAAGCTACTTGAAGAAAATTACAGGTGTTCTATCCCAGCTTAGTGCAGCTACAGGCCATTAGTATGTCTGGAAGGCCAAGAAGGAGAGGCAGACAGTCACAAGCCAATAAGAGAGGGCAAGCAGGCTCTGTGTCTAGTGCTGGTCGTGGAGACGGTGCATCCTCATCAGCACGTGGCCATGGGACACGCTTGGCCTTTTTTTCGGCAGCTGGCCATGTTGAGCCGCAACATGCGGAAGACTTGGTCGAGTGGATGACCAAGCCGTCCTCATCCTCCTCATCCTCTCTCACCCATGCCCAGGGTGCTTTGTCTGGCAAAGCAGCGGCCTCTTCCCTCAGCTCAATGTCATCAGTGACTCCTTCCCTAGCTCCACCATGTCCTCATGAGGATTCCCTCGAACTGTTTGACCACAGTGTTGGGTACATGCTCCAGGAGGATGCCCAGCGTTTGGAAGGCTCTGATGACGATACTGAGCTCGATGAAGGCAGTAACATGAGCGCGGACAGAGGGGGTGCCCAAGAAGGACAGCAATCTGGCAGTCATGCTCCCCTGCTGCAGCATACTGCCAGGTTTGCTCCAGTGATGAGGAGGGAGGGGATGATGAGGTCACTGACTCAACGTGGGTGCCTGATAGGGAGAGGAGGAGGAGGAGGAGGAGGAGGAGGAGGAGGAGGAGGAGGAGGAGGCGGCAGCACATCACCAACGAGGCAGGATGCCCTCCAGGGGCCAGCCTAAGGGCAGCACATTGACTGCATCACACCCCAAAGCTCCACATGTGCAGGGCGCTGCAGTCTCTGCGCGTTATTCAAAAAGTTCTTTGGTGTGGGCCTTTTTTGAGACGAGTGCATCAGATCGCACCGCTGCTATTTGCAACATATGTCTCAAGCGTATCTCGCGTGGCCAAAATATCTCCCGCTTGGGTACCACATGCTTGACCAGACATATGTTGACCTGCCATGCAGTTCGTTGGCAAGCGTATCTAAAAGACCCACACCAAAGAACAAAGAGGATCTCTCCTTGCTCCTCATCAGCTGAGATTTCCAACCCCACTAGACCTTCAGTCCTCTCTGAGACCTGCAGTGAGAGGAATGAAGGTGTAGAATTAGGTGTGTCACAGCCAAGTACTTGTGGGCAATCTGCTTTTGGTACACCGACGTCAGATTGTACCAGGCAAATTTCCCTGCCCCAGCTGCTGCACCGCCGAAAGAAGTTTGCTCCCAGCCATCCACATGCCCAGCGGTTGAATGCTAGCTTGGCAAAATTGCTAGCACTTCAACTGCTGCCTTTTCAGTTGGTAGACTCTGCCCCCTTCCGTGAGTTTGTGGAATGTGCGGTTCCTCAGTGGCAGGTACCCAAACGCCACTTTTTCTCACGGAAGGCGATTCCGGCTCTCTACCGGCATGTGGAAGGCAATGTCCATGCCTCGCTGGACAGGGCGGTCAGCGGTAAGGTGCATATTACCGCTGACTCATGGTCCAGCAGGCATGGACAGGGACGTTACCTAAGTTTCACGGCGCATTGGGTGACTCTGCTGGCAGCTGGGAAGGATGCAGGACAAGGTGCAGTAGTGTTGGAGGTTGTTCCGCCACCACGCCTCCAAAATGCTGATTGTGACACACCTCTCTCCTCCACCCCCTCCTCTTCTTCTTCCTCCATGGCCTCTTCCTCGGAACCAGCGGTGCTCCGTAGGCGTTCAAGGGGCTACGCAAGTACGCAGGCCAAAAGATGCCATGCGGTGCTTGAGCTGGTGTGCTTGGGGGACAGGAGCCACACTGGGGCAGAGGTTCTGTCAGCTCTGCAGGGGCAGGTTCAGAGGTGGTTGACGCCACGCCAACTTAAGGCAGGAATGGTGGTTTGCGACAATGGCACCAACCTCCTCTCTGCCCTCCGACAGGGACAAATGACCCATGTGCCCTGTTTGGCTCACGTCCTTAACTTGGTGGTGCAGCGGTTCTTGGGCAGGTACCCGGGCTTACAGGATGTCCTGAGGCAGGCCAGGAAAGTCTGTGTGCATTTCCGCCGGTCATATAATGCCATTGCTCGGCTGACGGACCTCCAAAAGGAGTTTAACCTGCCCAAGAACCGCCTAATCTGTGACATGCCCACCAGGTGGAACTCAACGTTGGCCATGCTGCAGCGGCTGCACACGCAGCAGAGGGCCATCAATGAGTACCTGTGCGACTATGGCACCAGGACAGGGTCAGGGGAGCTTGGTTTTTTTTCCCCACGCCAGTGGGCCATGATCAGGGATGCATGCACTGTCCTGTCACCATTCGAGGAGGCCACGAGGATGGTGAGCAGTGACAGTGCATGCATCAGTGACACTGTCCCCCTTGTCCACCTGTTGGAGCACACGCTGCGTGGAATAATGGACAGGGCACTTGAGGCAGAACAGAGGCAGGAAGAGGAGGACTTCCTTAGCTCTCAAGGCCCCCTTTATCCAGACAGTGTTCCTGCGTGCCCGCCGATCACACAGGAAGAGGACGAGGAGGAAGAGGAGGAGGAGGAAGATTGTGTCAGTATGGAGGTGGAGCCTGGCACTCAGCATCAGCAGCAGTCTTTAAGGGATCAGTCCCAAGAAACACATGGACTTGTACGTGGCTGGGAGGAGGTGGCTGCGGACCATGTCGTTCTTAGTGACCCAGAGGACTCCGGACCGAATGCCTCAGCAAACCTACGCTGCATGGCCTCCCTGATCCTGCAAAGCCTGCGTAAGGATCCTCGTATTCGTGGTATCAAGGAGAAGGACCAATACTGGCTGGCAACCCTCCTTGATCCACGTTACAAGGGTAAGGTTGCGGACCTTATCTTGCCATCGCAGAGGGAGCAGAGGATGAAACATCTTCGGGAGGCCTTGCAGAAAGGTCTGTGCAACGCGTTCCCAGAGACTGGGAGGTTACAAACTCCTGTTTCTGGACAACGTGTTGCTGAGGCTTCGGTCAGTCAAAGAAGGAGCGGTGGAGAAGGTGGCCGTCTGACCGATGCGTTCAGACAATTTTTTGGTCCGCAGCCCCAAGGTATGATCGGTTCCAGCAACCATCGCCAGCGTCTGTTTTACATGGTGCAGGAATACCTAGGGGCAAGATCAGACTTGGACACCTTTCCCACCGAAAATCCTCTGGGTTACTGGGTCTTGAGGATGGATCACTGGCCAGAGCTTGCACAGTATGCAATTGAGCTACTGGCCTGTCCTGCATCCAGCGTTCTTTCGGAACGCACATTCAGTGCTGCTGGAGGCGTGGTAACCGATCACAGGGTGCGTCTGTCCACCGACTCGGTCGATCGGCTGACCTTCATAAAAATGAATGAGTCTTGGATCACCACCAGCTACCAAGCACCTGATGCTGATGTAACCGAATAATTTTTTTTTAAATCTCAGATCCCTTCAAAGACTGCCTATGCTGATGCTGAGTGACTATCCCTGAGTAATTATCCTCTTCCTCCTCAATCATCACGCTGATAGCTTGTAAGAACATTTTTGGTTCTGGGCGCCACCACCAGTGCCTAAGGCACAATTTTTCAGCCCCTGTTTAACAGGGGCGTGTAATTACAATTTTTGATGTAATACTTTGCAGCAGGGCTCGTTCCTGCATTCCAACTAGAGTGTCTGTGAGGGGTTGCAGTGTTGTGGCACCAGCACCAGTGCCTAAGGCCCAATTTTTCTGCCCCTGTCTAACAGGGGCGTGTAATTACAATTTTTGATGCAATACTTTGCAGCAGGGCTCGTTCCTGCGTTCCAACTAGAGTGTCTGTGAGGGGTTGCAGTGTTGTGGCACCAGCACCAGTGCCTAAGGCCCAATTTTTCTGCCCCTGTCTAACAGGGGCGTGTAATTACAATTTTTGAAGCAATAATTTGCAGCAGGGCTCGTTCCTGCGTTCCAACTAGAGTGTCTGTGAGGGGTTGCAGTGTTGTGGCACCAGCACCAGTGCCTAAGGCCTAATTTTTCAGCTCCTGTTCAACAGGGGCATGTAATTACAATTCTTGATCTAATATTTCACAGCAGGGCCCTGTGAGGGCTTACAGTGTTGTGGCCACAGCAACACCTAAGGCCCAAATTTCTGCTGAGTATATAGGGCAGGACCCTACTTTCAAACATCTAACTTACAAACGACTCCTACTTGCAAACGGAAGGAGACAACAGGAAGTGAGATGAAATCTACCCCTAGGAAGGGAAATTCTCTCCTGTAAGAGTTAATATGGGAAAACAAGTTCTCCTTTCCACTGATGCTTTCCAATCCTTGTTCCACAAAAAAACCCAAATTTTCAAAAAACATTTTTCATTGGGACAAAAAAGTGAGGTGAAATCTTCTGAAGAGGAGGAAAGACAGCAAAACAAATGTCACAGGGGGTGATAACCCTTCCCTATGTTTTCCAAAAAGCTTAGAAAAGATTTTTTGGCTGGAGCTAAACACGTTAAAAATGTTCAAAATTACAAACAGATTCTACTTAACAACAAACCTACAGTCCCTGTCTTGTTTGCACCGCCTGTATACTGCTGTTCAGAGTATATAGGGCCTGGTGGCCCCACACCTTTCCTTATTTTAATTTGGGTGCGGGGGTTCCCCTTAATATCCATACAAGACCCAAAGGGACTGGTAATGGACTGGGGGGTACCCATGCCGTTTGTCTCACTGATTTTCATCCATATTGCCATGACCCGACATGACATTAAACCCGCAAGCAGTTTTAAATGAGATTTTTTCCTTTAAAAATGACATTTGGTGCAGGGACTGTTCTAAACATGGGAAACACGCGTCACTTTACAGGCATACTATAGACACCCCCCAGGTACGATATTTAAAGGAATATTTCACTTTTTTTTTTTTACTTTAAGCATCATTAAAATCACTGCTCCCGAAAAAACGGCCGTTTTTTAAAAGTTTTTTTTGCATTGATACATGTCCCCTGGGGTAGGACCCGGGTCCCCAAACCCTTTTTAGGACAATACCATGCAAATTAGCCTTTAAAATGAGCACTTTGATTTCGAACGTTCGAGTCCATAGACGTCAATGGGGTTCTAACGTTCGTGCGAACTTTCGGTCCGTTCGCGGGGTTCTGGTGCGAACCGAACCGGGGGGGTGTTCGGCTCATCCCTAGTTAGGACTCTGGTTTGGGTGTCGGGGGGGGTCACATGATACGGGACAGTAGGCAAGGTAGCTGGACTGCTCCTTGAGCCCATGCTGATCACCCAGCCTCTCTGTGGCCAGCTGGTGGGTCGCCAATTCAGTTCAGCCATCAGGCCGGGAGGCAGAAACTACTGGTCAGCTGACCTGTGACCATGAAGAGGGAGGAGATCTGGAGTAGACGCCAGATCAGAGAGAGTGTGGCTCCCCGTGCGCCTGAATAAGAGGAGCGGCAGGACAGCTGCATATAGAAGAATGCTTCTTCTCCTTCTCTCCCTCCCGCTTTGCAATTTTGCATGACCCGGGTACGACAATACACCCATACATAAATCAGTGAACCAATTTATCACCCCTGAAGAAGGAGACACTGATATTCTGAAACGCAATGTACACAGACCCGTATTCATCCCATTCTTTATGTGTTTTATTCAATATATTATGTTAATAAATTACACTTTTTATAAACAACATATACTTTTATATAATTGATCGCTAATACAAGTGCCGTTAAAAATACAAAAATTATTTTTCTTTGGTTCAGACTTTTTTGGATGTGGCACTAAATGAGGATACAACCCCCGAGGATACATTCTCTCCCTCCCGGAGGCAGCAGGAGGAAAATGGAGAGATTGATTCTTCCATATGCAGCCGCTCCTCCTATCCAGCTTCTTTCTGCTGCCCCCCCCCGTGCTCTGCGCCCCCCCCCCCCCCGTGCTCCCCACCCTCAGTGCTCTCCGCCCCCCCCCCCCCCAGTTAGTTAGTCAGTTACCCCCAGTGTCTAAGCCCTTTCACACACACTGCGCCCGGGGTGTCGGCGATAAAGCGTTATTCTTAGCGACACTTTATCGGCATTTTAGCGGCGCTTTTTGACCGCTAGTGGGGCACTTTTAAACCCCCCCCCGCTAGTGGCTGAAAAAGGATTAAAAACGCAGGCAAAGCGGCGCTTTGGCGGCACTGCCCATTGATTTCAATGGGTAGGGGCGCTTTAGGAGCGGTTTATACACCACTTCTAAAGCGCCTCAAAGAAGCCGCTTGCAGGAATTTTTTTGACGTCGTGCCAGCGCAGCGCTCCAGTGTGAAAGCCCTCGGGCTTTTCCATTGGAGTGACAGGAGAGGCGCTTTACAGGCGCCATTTTTAGCGCTATAGCGCCTGTAAAGCGCCTCAGCCGCACTATCACAGTCCCATTATTACTAGCATTAGAACAAAATAAAAATTCAATATACAGTATATACCATGGTTTGTAGACGCCATAACTTTCATGCAAACCAATCAATGTACACTTATTGGGATTTTTTTTTTTGTCACCAAAAGACATGTAGCAGAATATATTTTAGCAAAAACGTATGAAGAAATTTTTATTCTTTTATTTTTTTATTGGACATGTTTTATAGCAGAAAGTAAAAAATATTTTTTTTTTTTTTTGAAAATTGCTGGTCTTTTTTTGTTTATAGCGCAAAAAATAAAAACTGCAGAGTGATCAAATACCACCAAAGAAAGCTCTATTTGTGTAAAAAAAATTCAAAAAATTTCATTTGGGTACAGTGTTGCCATAGCTCCCAACTGTCCCTGATTTCAAGGGACTGTCCCTGATTTGGAGCAATGTCCCTCTGTCCTCTTTCCTCCTCATTTTTCCCTCATTTTGGTCTGATCTATATAGTTGTATATAAAATACACTAATTATCTTTCAAAACATGTTTCCCAGAGCTAAACTTTTCATCCAAATTATAAATTGCTGCATTTGTAAATTTTATAAGCCAATATAAAGGAATAGTAGTGGTAAAAAAAAAGTCCTCTGTGGATTTAATTAATCTTTTTATTGGGTTAATTCTCCTTTAAGGGGGTGTGACAGGGGGGGCGTGTCCTATGCCTACATACATTTGCTAGTAGGTGTCCCTCATTCCCATCTCAAAATGTTGGGAGGTATGAGTGTTGCATGACCGTGCAGTTGTCATTCAAAACATTACAGCGCTGAAAGCTGAAAATTGGCCTGGGCAGGAAGGGGTGAAAGTCCCTGGTATTGAAGTGGTTAAAGTAGCGCAGTGCTGAATAGCAAAAAATGTCCTGGTCATGAAGGGGGTAAAACCTTCCAGAGCTGAAGTGGTTAATAGGAAGTGTGACCAGGAGGAGGACTTGGAGCGACCTCGGGCACGTGAAGAAGGTGTGGGCGTGGGTACCAGGACCAATGGGTGACCTCGAAGCTCTGTCTGTAGGTGGGAGGGGTCAGCGGCACCTGCCGGATATGTGCTCCGGGATTGGGCCGCCATGCTTGCAACGGAGTTGATTTACTAAAACTGGAGAGTGCAAAATCTGGTGCAGCTCTGCATAGAAAACCAATCGGCTTTCAGTTTTTTTTTTTGTCAAAGCTCAATTGAACAAGCTGAAGTTAGAAGCTGATTGGTTACCATGAACAAATGCACCAGATTTTTCACTCTTCAGTTTTGGTAAAACAACCCCAATGTGACATCTGTGACTTTCTTCGGAATGATGTCACTGATCCAAAACCTGCAGAAAACTCTGTGGAATCGATGTACTCAGACGAGGTTTCGTCCTCCAGGTTGCCGTCGGAGGTGTCTGTCTTGTGCCGCGATGCGGAAATGTTTGTCACTTTGTACAATTCTCCAGAGTCGGTCCCTGGAGGTGATGAAGGCGGCTCAGACGAGACATCCCGCTTTCCATTCATATCACAGCGTTACGCGGAGGAAGCGGGCTGGAAAACGATGAAGCCGCACAGAACGAGTTCTCTGTTTTCCTTCTGCTACACGACACGTTTGGAAATTCCCGCGGGGCTCTTTAGGGGACATTTCTGAGCGTTGGCGCTAATGCCGAGTCTGACCCGCCATCCACATCTTCCCAGAACAGAATGTCTTCACATATTCAGACAGAAACTGTTCTGGTCGATAGCTTTGTGTCGATTTCCTGCTATTTTTTTTTAAGTTCATAAACTGATCTTTTAAATCTGTGTGTTGAGAAAGGCTTTATGCGTAAAGCTTTGTATTACAAATAAAACTTTAATGAATGAAAAAGAATTCCCGGAGCATGATGGGTTAGCTAATAAACTAGCGCCGCAGTAGTCAGACCCAGCTGAGTCTCACCAATACATCAGACCAGGTCTTCTTTTCTCAGAGAAAACATGCAGGAACTCCTCCTTAGGTCTCTTCTGGTCTCTACCCCCTACCCACCTCCGAGCACCATCCCTTGGTTACACCCCCTACCCACCTCCGAGCTCCATCCCTTGGCTCCACCTCCGAGTCCCATCCCTTGGTTCCACCCCTACCCACCGTCAAGCTCCATCCCTTGGTTCCACCCCCCTAATCACCTCTGAGCTCCATTCCCTGGTTCCAACCCCTACCCACCTCCGAGCATCATCCTTGGTTCCACCCTCTACCTACCTCCGAGCACCATCCCTTGGTTCCACCTCCGAGCACCATACTTGGCTTCACCCCTACCCACCTCAGAGCACCATCATTGGTTCCATGTTCTACCCACCTACGGGCACTATCCCTGGTTCAACCCCCTACCCACCTCCGAGCTCCATACCCTGGTTCCACCCCCTACCACCTCCGAGCTCCATCCCCTGGTTCCACCTCCGAGCACCATCCTTGGTTCCACCCCCTGCCCACCTCCAAGCACCATTCCTTGGTTCCACCCCCTACCCACCTCAGAGCACCATTCCTTGGTTCCATCCCCTACCCACCTCCGAGCACCATTCCTTGGTTCCACTCCCTACCCACCTCTGAGCACCATCCTTGTTCCACCCCCTATCACCTCTGAACACCATTCTTGGTTCCACCTCCTACCCACCTCCGAGCACCATCCTTGGTTCCACCCCCTACCACCTCCGAACACCATCCCTGGTTCCACCCCCTACCCACCTCCGAGCTCCATCCCCTGGTTCCACCCCTTACCCACCTCAGAGCACCATTCCTTGGTTCCACTTCCTAACCACCTCCGAGCACCATCCTTGGATCCACCCCCTACCCACCTCTTAGTACTGCCCCTTTAACAGAATAGAGAGCCAAGTGTCATTTTTGTGGTGCTTAAAAAAGAAAAGAAGAAATGCAGCAAAAATAGATCCCCCACAACCAGCAGCAATAAATCTCCCCAGCAGCAATAGACCCCCTCCCAAGCAACAGTACATTTCCCTATCAACAATAGCCTCTCCCAGCAACAATAAATCTCCCCAACAATAGACCCCCCCCCAGCAACAATAAATCTCCCAACAACAATAGACCCCCCAGCAACATTAGACCCCCCCAGCAACAATAGAACCCCCCCAACAACAATGAATCTCCCCAGCAGCAATAGACACCCCCAGTAACTATCAATTTCCCCAGCACAATAGCACCCCCCACCCCCCCCGCC